>NW_008751894.1:246859-286254 GCF_000715545.1 Opisthorchis viverrini | reverse complement strand
ATGACAATTCTCGCGCTTCGGAATATCAACTGGGTTACTCTAAACTAGCTTTTCAGTTTTAGTAGGTGAATAAGGGGATCAATATGTATAGTGAATCTCGGACGTCATTTGGTTCACCCGAGACTTTTTTTCTATTTTTCAGATCCACACTGTTGATTTCAACGGGGGAAGTTACCTTAAATTTGCGACGAGAGTTATTTGCAGTATCCCGGAATGAGATTCAAATCCACGGGCACAGTTTTCTCTAACTTTCCTTCTCACGACAACACTTTCCTGCACAGAAGTTTGTGTTGCTTTCCCGTAAACTCATTTCATAATTGTCGTCCTGGTGATTCAAACACATCAGTTTCCACCGTTCTGAGATAACTGCTTTTGAATGAAGACCCAAAACGTCGTTCGTGATTCGCTTTTCTTGGCCACGTCAAATAGCTATCCTGCAGAACTACCCGTACATTTGTGTGACAAACATCCCGTGAGATGCGAGGGTTTCCGCTTTGCAGAATGCGTTGAATTACCGAGGGGCCAAAGATGCGTGTACGAAGTTTTATCATCCTAATAAAAAGTTAGATTACATGTAAGTTCAGAGCCAGAAATCCAAGGTTTGCAATAAACTTGAAGGAGGGAGAAGAACGTAAGTAACGTTGACAAGAAGAGAACCATTCAGCAAATGTTAATCCATATTTCGTACGGTGATTGAAGCCGGAGGCGCTGTAACATCTTTTCCACCCCAACTGAGGTTCACTTGCACTGTGAATCTTAATAAATGAAGACTCGATTACCTGGCTGGTGGTCGGAACACCTTACCACTCTTTGCTCCACAAACACATATGCTTCTCATGCTTTCAAGAGCAGAGATACTGGTATGATATGGACAAAAGCCGTTTGCATTACCCTGATAGAGATGAAATGTGAATCAAAACGGCCGCCGTTGGCTTTGAAAGAGTAGGTATATTTGTGACAATTTCAAACCTACGCTCAAGAATCTTATGAAATCTCGCTTCTCCTGAAATATATCATCTTCATGGTATATCATACCGTCACAGCGTAGGCCTCAGCATCTTCAGAGAAAAAATCCAATGGGTTGTTAATTGAGTTAGTATATAGTTAAAGGATGAGCGCTTCAATCTTGAGTTTTCAAAATGGATGACGGATTGAGACAACAACGAACGTTACGCCGTTTTTCCTCGTAGCATATATGGGCTCTCCGGTTGGAACATGTCTTGTCACCAAACAAAGAATGGCCATAGCAACAAAGATTTGTGATTCAGGTCATCACCGAATTTCATCACGTCACCTAACTTTGTGTACCGTTTCATGGCCGAACCTATGTACAACGTATGTGACAGGAGAGAGAGGATAACGTCAGATGGTGCAAGGTGGAGTAATCTGATCGGGCCATTTTATGGTGCATCCGATGCATGAATAATTAAAAAGATTACAAAAGTAAGCCTAATTTTTTGCGTCGCCGAAAAGCAATAACATCGATAACCATATATCATTCTGATACTTTTTTCGATCACCGACACGGGTAAAATTTTTCTTCCGAAAAGTCGAGGGAAAATCAACTGACATCCATGTCCGGGTAGTATAATTGATCTCCTCACTCACCTACGGTTAGCGTTTTGAAAACGATCGACGCAAACCTGCAAGATTTAATCATACACGTAGAAACGATGAGTCATTGTACACGCAGGTTTTCTCCCACGTTGTTGTGGACCACAGTCCATTTATTGCTTTTTATTACCGGAAACTCGGATCTTGATAGGCGCTTGATAGCCCACTGCGCTCAGTCAAACCAGAAACGTCAACGAACGTGTGAATCAGCTGGCCTATTGCTCACTGACGCGTACAATTGTCATTTGCAGCCGAAAACGATCCGTTTGTAAAGTTTACGCTGAACGTTTTAGGCAGGCCAAGTGATGGACAAACAATTAAATCTGTCTGAGCGAAAACGGTTATTGCATTTGCACTTTTGTGGTCCCGCTACCTTCGGAGCCTGTTCCCTTAATATCCCCTAAATGAAGTTGAGTAGTTTGAGTATTGAGGATGAGTAATCTGCTCACTCCATTCTCATGCTAGTCTAATGCACGAGAAATCAGCAGTATGATTTCACATGTGTTTTTTCATGCTTTGTCACATAATGTTTTCCAGCAATACATGCCCCATAAGCGATAACAAGTGCACATGTTTACATGTGTTTTTCATGCTTTGTCACATAATGTTTTCCAGCAATACATGCCCCATAAGCGATAACAAGTGCACATGTTTACTGGGTTCCTCGAAGTTCCTTGCCGCACTTGGAAACCGGATACATAGCAATTCATAAACCATGCCTCAGCATGACAGTGGTTAAATTCTGCCTAGAATTGTGTTTCTTTCACTTGACTAACCATCCAAATTCTATCGCGGCTACCCACTGTTAGAACAAGGCCGATATTCGCAGCTCAAATTTCCGAGAGTATGTGAGATAGTTGAAAAGTGACACAGGAAAATAATTAGTACCCGAATAGCATTGTGATTACTTATCTTATTGCAATCACCATTGGTGAGCTGAAAATATTGAAATATTCTGGTGTAAATGAGGGAAAATATATAACTATATATTCTAATCGATCCCCATATTCATCCACCTAAATACGGTACACAGTGTTGATTCCTCCTGTGAATCAACGGTGAACAGGGGCAACTTTCCTTGTTTTCTGACTACTCCTGTGTAACATGACTTACACCTTTTTATTATGACACCGTTCCGTTTTGTTGGTGCTCGTTCTCCCCCCTCCTTGTTCCTACTTAATGTCTGCTTGTCCCTCTGTAAGCCATGTCAATATTTCTTGCCCGTCTGTCATTGCCTGCAAGTTCGCCTCGATTGCACCTATTTTTTGAGCGCCCACTCCGACGGAAAAGCGAGCTGATCGGGTACCAAGCCGGATCCTCAGGATGGCAGGCGAACGCGCTACCGACCACACCAGCCTGACGCCTATGGCGCTGATTATATTGTATTACCCATGTATCGAGCCTGCCAGATAACCCTCGCTGAGCTTTGTTTAAACGGACTGAACCGCACAATCTGACCTGTCACGCGATACAAACGGATGCGTCGACGCCGACCGAAGGACAGTCACTCACATCCCGAACTTTCTGACTCCTGCGCCGTTGCGGCCAATACACACTGTCAGACTGCCCTATATGTATGGTTGTACGTCGTTTGGTACTTACTTGCTGTTGCTCCTATAGAAGGGCCGGCAAGCATCTAGGCCAGTCAGTCATTCAATCAATCCAGCAACAGCCAATGAGCGTTGGTGCGCGCCACAGAAGCAAGACCGAATATGATTAGCGTTCGGGCATCTCACAGAAGCACGATCGATGTTGACGGATGTTCACTAAACGCCTATCAGACTGCCTGTATGAATGCTAGATAGTGCTCTTTAAATAGCGCGGGGCCGTTGTAACTTTTCCGCTAGCACGCACACGCTTGTTTAGAATTAGGGTGTTCTGTATCCTTTCTGGCACTAGGCACACGAGTGGAAATATCGGTACCAGTAAAATTCCTTTTCTTTTACCCTGATACTTATCCAAAGACGAGGTGTAGCTGAAGATTTCGTATACTATAGTCCACATTTTACATAAACACTTCCGTCGCACTCTGTGGGTTAACAGCTCTGGTCAACCGCAAAAGGACGGTCCAGTACGGAATGAATTTGTACGTTAGTACTAAGAAAGATATCTGTGGGACCTGTGAATCAACTGCCACACCGCATATACTCGGTGACTTTATTCGTATTTGGTTTGTTCGCCTGTGATTTTCTATCAACCTTGCTTTAATTGAACATCATATTATACGCCTATCAAATGAAACCTATACACTTGAGACCTGCAGTGATTTGCTGAAATTCCTCAAGCAATTTTATGGGTAGCAGGACATTTCAAGAATAGTTGTACAGATTTTATTGTGTAACAACCGAGTAGTCAGCTGGCCTGTTTTGTCGCCTGGCGTTTTATTGGTCACTTCCTAAGCAGGTGGTCTTCCTCTCCTGGTAATCGGTCTGTCCATTGAGCTGAGTTCTCTGCGGTACTGCGCATCCGGTGTATCCAAAATTTATTGATTGGAGAACCTGGACTAAATGCAACATTCTTTTCGTTGATCTCTTTCCGTCCCCTGCGCATTAACATCGATATTTGATGAATTTGATATAACAACGTCAGATGGAAAATGTGTTAGGAGAACAACTGCCCGAAACAAACAATTCCGAAAGACTCCATACCAGTCTGATTGTTAGACAGACTAACGCCTTCCCAAAGATCTCATCCCAGCATCCGATGAAGTTTAAGTGGGCTGTATGTGAACTCATCGAAAGTCGGTTGGGCTAAGTTTGATGATGCGTCTCTCTCACGTCTAGAGTGATTACGAGGAACATTGAAATTTCAGTAGTGTCCTTGAGTCGACAGACGACACACAACTATTCTACTTTTGTTTGCCGACCGGCCTATTTTTGTTCGTCCTGTGCACCTAACGTGCACTGATACGTCAGATAACTGGAGGCGTCCTAAAGAATTCACACGTTTCGAGAATACTGACGGTTTTACCTAAATGCTATTGGCTTTTACCGAACGTTCTTTGGACGGCTAGCTTGATGGAAAAACACGACTCATGTTTCGCGGCGATTGCAAATCATGATACAAAACAGCTGCAATTCATTTTAGTTTGGCAAAATCAGGCAACAAGGCGCGTGTCCTTTAGGAACAGACGTTGTGGACAGAGTTGATGAGGCTTCCAACCTAGTATCCGGCTTTGCACAGCTACATCAAATGAGTTGTATGTTGGGCTACCTCGGGCACCCGAGGCCAGATAGATAACATTATCTCAGCTAAGAAGTCAGTCTAACCATTGGAGCTAATGATTCACCAAACATACAAAAGGCTACGCATCCTGCATCTTGAGCATAGGTTTGTACTAATGACTGAGAATGCTTTCAAACGACTTGGAAGAAGTGTTCACACAATATTCCAATAAACATTCACCACCAGCCTCTAGTATTCTCATAAAAACCTGGCCGATATGCTAAACAGTGGGATGATTGTCTGTGAGGCACACTGAATGTCAAGTAGATATTGGGTCCGCGATTACAACTGGTATTTGTAAGAAGGGTTTTCGAGTTACGGTAATTCTGAATTCCGAACATTTCGAAGGCTATTAATTAAGACTGACGCGATGCCAGTCAAGAATACGCAAAATACTTCAACTGCGTAACAGATGAGTGAAACTGTGTGAACTCCACGAAACAAAATACGTAGCGAAAATATAACTGGTTTTGCCCGTCTTAAGGCTTATCAGGTAGTCACAGTCCCAGAGTTTCCGTCAAACCCATGACTCACTTGAACCCGACAGAATTTGTCAAATGCTCCCGCTTGTAAACGAATTTAGTTTCGACAGGGAACAAAAGTGAACCGTAGTGAGTCACACGGCGCAATAGCTGGGCATCCGTGGCCTTTCAAGCAAAAGACATGCAGGTAGAATCGAACGAGAGTTGTATAAAACATTGATCAAAAAGAGGGATATATACCATCTCCATCATATTCATACACGTGGCTATCCGGTTTGTACACGCCCACGCCGTTTAGCTCCATAGAAATTACAACTAGCCGAGGACGAATACCAACACATGCCTCAACTGGCTATCATTCGACCTTCTCAGAGTATGCGGAGTTCACCCCTCCATATGGTGCCCAATTAAACGTCTTCAGACTGGCGTCCTCGCGAACACTACCGAGTACTCAACAACGTCACCATTCTTGACCGTTAATTAATCCCACGCCTTCATGAATTTTCTTCTTCATTGCACGGATGCACTGTGTTTTATCACATTGATATTCTCCGCGCTTATCATCATATTCCTATACACCACCGGAAATATCCATAAAACTTCTATCATCACACCTTTTGTGTTATTTGAATATTTGGGCATGCCTTTAGGCCTTCATAATGCAGCCCAAAAATTTCAACGTTTTGTTGACTAGGTACCAAGTGGTCTTCCTTACGTTTTTGCGTACCTTGACCATATTTTGGTTGCTAGTACCATATCTGAACAACATTTAGATCATGGGAATGCTGTATTTACTCGTTTGTCGAAATACTATGTCGTAATTAACACTCGAAAATTTGTCTTTGGTTCTTCTCCACTATTTTTCCTCGGAAATACCATTGACCACACCGGAATTTAGCCGGTCGCTGATAAAATCGATGTCAATTTCCTTTTCCTTCATCTGTTAAACAAGTCAAACTTTTTAAATGATGATCAACATTTATCGTCATTTTATTCTTAACTCTGCAAAACAGTTGGTACCTTTCACTAACATGCTGACTTTTAATTCCCCTCCTAAGACACTGCATTTTGGTGATATTCACAAACATGATTTTGAACAAAATAAATGTTTGCTAGTTGATTCTTTAATATTTTCCATTTACAACCTGACGCTTAGTGGCCGCTTTGCGTTGACGCCTCTAATGTAACTATAGGAGCAGTCCTGCAACAATCTGTTCCAGATGAACACGAACCACTCGAATTTGTTTACCAGGAAACGGTCACCTGTAGAATCCCGCTACAGCACGTTCGGTGAAGAGTTATTTGCTTTCTAGTTATCTATTCGACATTTTCGTCATTTTCGTCAAGCTAGATAATTTATTGTTCTTACCGATAAAAAAACTTTAACTTTCGCACTACTGGCCAAACGTGACAGGTATTCTCCGCGTGAATTGTGTCAACTTGACTATATCTCACAATTCACCAACGATACCTATCATAAATCAGGCCATTTCAGTATCGTGGCAGACATGTTGTTTCGTCCGGCAGTCAACTCCTTCCACTCAAAACCCATGATCGATTTGAAACGTATGGCTCCGGTATAACAGGACGAGCTCAATATTTCGCCGTCAAGCGACAAACTGTTTTCATTACTCAACAAACCGGTACCTCTATAAATTGCACCAGGTACCATAGACTGCGGTATCTCTACATCCACTGCCAGTTCTGTAGAACCCTGCAGGCAATGCGCCGCCAGGTTTTCGATGATGTACACAACGTTTCGCACCCTGGTATATGCTCGACGTGTAAGCTCATTTCACAACATTATGTATGGCCGAATATGAACGGAGTCATTCGTTCATGGGCAAAAACTTGTCTCGCATGTCATCGTTCAAAAATAATCGGGCGTACCCGTTGGCACCTTTTTCCAGCCAGATTGCCGATTTGAGCATGTTCACCTAGATATCGCCGGCCCGCCGCCGATATCCAACGGTTTTCGAATCTTATCACATGTGTCGATCGCTATACACGATGGCCTCAATCTATCTCCATTCGCGACATTTCTACCAAGACTATCGCTCGAGCATTCAAAAATGGTTGGATCACTAATTTCGGTTCCACTCCTTCACAACCACCGGCCGCGGATCGCAATTTGAATCACAAGTGGTCCAACGTCTCACTGAAATACTAGGATGCAAACGCATTTGCACCACTGCCTATCATCCACAAGTAAGCCGTCTAGTTCAACGATTTCATCGACATTTGAAGACCGCTTTGCGAGCACAAAGCAGTCCAGCTAACTGGTCCGATCAACTAATGTTGATGTCCTAAAATTACTCACTATGTTTCGTTCATCCTTGAACTGTTCGCCGGCAGAACTGGTTTACGGCACAACATTACGAAAACCGGATCGGATATTCAAACTATCCCTGATTCATCCATTTATGTTAGTGAGTTAAAAGTGCACACGTCTCAACTACGTTATTACTCACCTCCAACGCAAACAAATCATTTTATGTTTCCCCAGACCTATCTACACGTTCTCATGTTTTCATTCATTTTGGTTGTGTCTAACCAATCCTGCAACCCCCCGTATGCTAGTGCTTTCCGTATTTTTTTGCAGAATGACTTCAATTGCAGGGTAAGCAGGAAATCATTTCTATTGATCGCCTGAAACCTGCTTATCCCGACTCCCTTGAGTCAAGTGTCCCTGACGGTCCACAAACC
Source organism: Opisthorchis viverrini (assembly GCF_000715545.1). NCBI lineage: Eukaryota > Metazoa > Platyhelminthes > Trematoda > Opisthorchiida > Opisthorchiidae > Opisthorchis > Opisthorchis viverrini. The sequence continues at coordinate 278,227 of NW_008751894.1, read as the reverse complement.
AGAGAGCCCATCGATAATGCTGCACGCAAGTCACCCCAATCTACAAACGGTCTCCTTGCACAACCTCATCACACCTTTCCGGCAGACACGTGCACTGACCAGACCGTTGAAACATTGATATCGCAAGTTGACATAAACTATTTCACCACAATTTGACAAACCGAACGTACAAGCTATCATTTTTATATGCATTGTTCTTTTGCGATAGGGAGAGAGCATTCGTGGTGGCTACCTACTCGTCTACTTACACTGGAAATTGTTTTATTAGTACATCTACATGGACTGTCTATTATCATGTTTACTTCACAACCACGTGCATCACCTACCATTTAATCAGCACCTACTTCTATCCTTCGCGAAGGGGAGAGTATTTGTGGAGGCCACTATTCAGACCACACGTCACAAACACTCAAACCTCGTGACAATTCCTGTTCCAATTGCAACCTTAGAGGAGAACCTGTACACTACAACTACGTACACATATTTGCTCACCCGGCTACCACTTGCATCATGCGGCTTGAACGCTTACGAGCTTAAGCCACATCAGGTCAAGATGTACTTCCAATTGCACCTTAGAGGAGAACCTGTACACTACAACTACGTACACATATTTGCTCACCCGGCTACCACTTGCATCATGCGGCTTGAACGCTTACGAGCTTAAGCCACATCAGGTCAAGATGTACTCATTTTGATGCAAGCACATAAGGCATGATTGAACACCCATCCCTTCACACTGCACACAGTATATTGGCATAAAACTCTGCCCAACACACACTCGCGCACACAGGACAAGAATTCAACACAGCTCCGCAAGACCCCGCGGATAACTACGAAACAGCAGATACACTGCAGAGAAGACACGTCTTGCGTCCGGAGCTTCACTCGAAAACTCTCTACAAGTGTCCTCAAACGACAAGTCCCTTTTTGGCTCATTCCACATTTCACATTTTATCTATTTTTTATCAAGTGCGCATAACTATTGTTTTCATCACATTCTAGTAAGACAGACATTTGTTAGTGCTTGTTACCTTCTGGTAATCAATTAAAATACGTCAAAACTAGAGCACAAATAATATACAGAATAATATGTAACGACTGGAAGAAGTTTTACCTAGGTTTATTGACAGCCAGGGAATTGCGCATGCATACATTCACTAGGCACGGTGCAAGAAAATATTTAGAAAATATGGATATCATGAGATGGGGTTTAGGATTCATGCTACTGTAACTGGTGATAGAGACAATGGAAATCACCAAGCATTCCAGCTTACATAGAATAGCCTGGGTAGAAATTGCAAATGTGTTGAGAGCTGTCTTAGATCAGCCTAGATGCCACTAGGTGGTGTACAGGTACCAGCGAAATGGTCTGGCTCTAAAAGTACAAAATCCAAGTAGAAATGGATCCAATTTCCCACCACTATCCCCAACCTATGGTCCAAGCATTTTGATAAACACAGGCGAATGAAATCTGTGAAAGACCCCGACAGGAATTTCGTGTACAGGTCCCGCGAAATGGTCTGGCTCCAAAAGTACAAAATCCAAGTAGAAATAGATCCAATTTCTCACCCCTATCCCCAACCTGTGGTCCAAGCATTTTGATAAACACAGGCGAATGAAATCTGTGGAAGACCCCGACAGGAATTTCCCAATAAGATGTCCTAGACTGGAAATGCAAGGACGAGGCAAAATCTTAGCCCCTACCAAATCTATCGTAAATGTTACTCACCCCCACTAACCAACAAACAGCAACATCGGGCTAAACAACCAGCACTGATCAACTCGGCTTGTCATAAGAAATCTCACGAACTGTTTCCCTGACTGCAGTAAAACCTAAGCAGCGCGCTTACTAACTCACTTGGCTTGACGAAGCTTTTGTGTCAAATGCGAAACGTTGTCCAGCAATAAATCCACCGGTTGTTTATCAAACCTCCTTTAAACAATACGTTCTCAGTCGGTCTGGAAAATTTCTTACTGGATTTGTCAATAAACTTAGTGTCAGCTGCTGTGGACCAAGATTCATGGATGTTTTATTCTACATTCTCGGCATCGGCATATAAGGCAATTTATAAGGCAAATTGTTTGGTCTGAGAAAAGTTTCAGGGTTGACCCTTACTGGAGAATCGTGAAATGCAGGAATTGTGAGCGCTTCTCGGCTTCGCGGTATAGACTGGATTTACTAATTTGCGAAATCGCTATTGGAACACTCCCAACCTCTTCATACTGCCAGCAATCCATAAGTAGATCAGAGGAAGAATAGTTTTTAGGATGACTGGAACGTCCTTCTGATAAGTCGACATTCAAGGAGCCTGTAAACACAATGTGACTATTCGATTTTGTTTCTGTGATTGAAGGATGATCGGCGCTACATCCAGTGTAACTGAGAGTTAATCGCAATACCGATCAGCAGTTTTTGGCCTGTTTCTGTGAAGGATGATCGGCGCTACATCCAGTGTAACTGAGAGTTAATCGCAATACCGATCAGCAGTTTTTGGCCCAACTTCTACCTGGTTGTTCAATAGACGATTTAGGGACCACAACAATATCGATCTTGTTTAGGGTTTCGTCATATAAAATGCAACAGATTATTTAAATCAGCTTTAAATTTTTCGCATCATTGATAAGCCTGTGGATATAAAAAGGCATAAAAGGCTGGATTCGAAACACCGTCAGTGATTCTAAGCTTCAACCACTTAAGCACCCTGAACTTTTAAACCAACTGAGAATTTGGGAAGCATTTTCTACGAATGAGATGAAAGCCTGTGGAAAAAGGCATAAAAGGCTGGATTCGAAACACCGTCAGTGATTCTAAGCTTCAACCACTTAAGCACCCTGAACTTTTAAACCAACTGAGAATTTGGGAAGCATTTTCTACGAATGAGATGAGGTTTGATCTTGTTCCCGGGGAGAGACTGACAAGAACGCGAATGAAATCGGTTAACAACCATTACTTACAACGTCTCCAAATTGAGTTAGTTTCAAAGGAGACTACTGAAAATCTGCGACCGTTGCGAGAGATTTTAGGGTTACGAATAAATCCGATTTCTAAAATGCTACATACAACTTCTCTATTTTCAAACCAGTATCTCGTGAACTTTTGGATCTGGAAGGGACTGCATGTTTATATGAGAATGCCTTCACTCTGGACGTGGATTTTTCGTTCCGTGAATTTGATAAGAGCTTGTGTTTCTTGCACTGGGTATCAAAACATCAACTGAATCACTGTAACCTACTTAGCATTTTTGGAGAGGTGAATCGATAGATCAATTGGTGTATTCAGTTTCCGGAAGTACATTGGTGATTATGGCGAGATAAGTCATCGCGATGCATTTTTTGTGTTAATTTTTTTTCATATGACGTTGGTTGAGTATCGCATTATCTGTCGGAGATTCGCCGTGCGAAAATCTGCCCAGCTCTGTCACTTGGTAGCGGCGATATTGTGTGGTGAGCACGTTGGTGTAAAAATAAATCCACGCTAATCTTGTTGGCACCGCCATTCTGCCAATGAAGTTTCCTGTGTCTTTATGTGTCTTGATATGAAATGTGTTCTGATTTCCATTCGTTTTCCAGGCTCCGCTAAAGAGTTGCCCCCGCTATGGATTTTGAGGCAGTTATATATTATACATTATACAGTGGCTCAGCAGTGAAATGTTAGACAAAGTTCAATGACTTGATAAACTTCGGTGATGAGGTGAACTACGGAATACATGACTATGTTTACGTTTTTGTTCGGTGACAGGACTTGTTCCAACCAATCTCCATATATATGCTGCATGTGAAAAAAAACTGCGCGAAGGTCATTTCTCCCTCATTTCCTCATTCTCTTAGAAAATTCAAGATTGAAAAGCTTATCCTTCAAAACCGTACTCATTCAGTTGATAATTACATCATTTGCTTACTTCTTAGAAGATACTGTGTTCCACGCTGAGATGCTATGAAACTCCGTGAACGTGAACACTTCCCAGGATAAGCGAGATCTTATGCGTTTCAGCAAAGGTTGGTTAACAATGGGTAGTTTCTATTGGGCAACGTTTCGCTTCCGACACAAAAGCTTCATCAAGACAACTGAATAGGTCACGAATTGGCCAGTTTATAAGACAGATGGAGAAGTGATCAGTAAGTCCCATTCAGATCGTCAAACTAGATCAGTATTCAGTATGATTTCAGTCTCTTGTCGGTCAGTGTGATTGACTAAACCTTCACTTTGGTGGATTGTAGGAGTTTCAGATAAATTCTGATTCGGTGTGGCTTGTTATTCCTCCACTTCAGGATGCTTCTATTGATGATTCACCTCGGTTGCCACCGGTAGATTTTCCTTTGTCTTCATGGGGTTTTGGGTGCTCCGAGTATTAAGTTTGATCAGGTGGATTGGGGTCAGATGTTGGCTGCTGTTACCCACACACCAACACATTTCAGCTCGACTGATACAAAGCAGTTCCACACCAGTTTGTCAGTTCCGCGACTCCCATACTGTTAGCAGTGTGATGCTCGGCAACTTCTACCGACTCGACTACCAGTCTCTGTGACTTGGGCCGTAGCCCTCGCTCCAAACCCTCAAAATTTTCTCAATCTATTCTGTTTCCCATCTATTCTGTGTCCAGAGAGTGCTCCGCAATTGCGGAGTCCTTTAGTAACGATTGATATTCATCCGCATTTCTTGCCAGCTTTTTTCATTTTTCTGCTCTTCTCTCCGATTTTGGTGTGTAGTTCCCTGTCCGTCTGTCCTTGATGCAGTCGTAACACTTAGTTTTGTAGACACAATCCCTGGTTCTGTGTGCTTGGTAGCGATTCTTCTATTACGAATTTGCAGAGCGCAGAGTGTTCAACTTGCGGGAATGCCTACCCTATATTAGCCGTGTTTAGAATTCTCCGAATGACCTCGGATGTCCCTGGTTCATATGGATTAAAAGCAGTCCTGATCCTTTCCCTTTTGTGTTTTTCTACCGTTACCAACAAACTTCGCAACTGACGCCCGTTTAAGCTATCTAGATATCCAATACCCCGTCCGATCAGCTTCTTCTGTGCACAGGGCTCTTACACGCTTAAACATTGCTCAGGCGATGCTAGCGAATACCAACGTCAGACGAGTAGTTCAAAACTGCTCCAGTGTCGGCCGGCTTCTCGTACAGTGTGGTCTTTATCTTCTCTCCGACCTTATGTGTGATACAGTCCAGAAGGGCCAGTGGACCCGAGGTTGACTCTATCTCCATAATAAATTCGATCTGTGGGCGCAATGCATTCAGATAATTGTAAAATTCACTAAACGTTTCTTGTTTCATTATGACGAAAGTGTAGTTTACATACAGCCAGAAAATCTTGAGTGGGTAAGGGAACACCCCTAAAGCAATCTGTTCATATTCTCCCGTAAAAATATTCGCAAAACCGGGGATATTGGAGATCCCATTGCTTGACCTTGTTCTTGATTACAAACCACTGAGGCCAAATAAAAAGTGGGTGAGATTCAGACATGTTTTTATATCCTCCACTGTTTAATCTACCGTAAGATATGTCCGTTCCGAAAGGATGGTGTCCGTTGAGAAAAGTCCTCTTTTGGCACATTCATATATGAAGAATACAAATCGGATCTTACAAAGATGTCATCTGGTCAAATAGTGACACCAGCTACTTTGTTGGCAAACTCATTTGCATTCCTAATCTAAGCACTAGATTTCTGTGTGAGGGGTTTTAAACTAACAGCCAATAATCTGTCCAATTCACGCAGTGGGAACCTATTTCTTCTAAGGTCGTTATCACCGAAACATTTGGTTTCTGAATTTTTCAAAGGCCATAAATTCGGGTTTGGATTGCACGTTTGGGGTATAATCAAATCTCATTGCCTCACCCCAAGTAGTCTATCACGGACCGCAAATATCTTCCAACTTCGGTTTTATTCCTATTCATTATAGATATAACATTAGCTTTATCGATCTCCCAGTAAGGACCTCCCAGCTAGTGTTGCTTGTCCTTCTGCAAATAATCACTCTCGTTCATGACTACAGTGAGGATAACACTTATCCCCCCTGATAAATACTATGTTGTCCACACGTTTTACGGTGTTTAAGGCACTTCATTCATTCAGATGAAACGTTCGCTGGTGACGTGCATTTGCGTGAATTTTGCCGCTTTCCTGAAGATAACCCTTATTTTACGCGGGAAAACCTTCTTTTCGGGGTTGATTGCGGCGTCCCTGCGTGTATGACAAAAGTTTGTGGTTTTACCATGCTAGGTAGCGGAGCATCAAATGAATCATTATGAACCACTTACAATGCATGAGAAGGCGGACAAGGTGATCAATGTGAGTGTCCCGGCTTGGACGTCATCCAGTTTATCTTGGATTATTCGCAGATTTTTGTAACTACATCGATGATTTCAAAGAGATAAGTCATCACAATGCCATTCAATTCAGACTTTTTTATTGTGGCATTTGTTAAGTATCTCAATTTCTGTCGGAGTTTTCATCCGCGAAAATCAGCCGCAAAAAGTTGGCTTGGTCGTCCGCCGAATGAAATAAGTCCACACTAAAGTTCTTTGTCAGTGAAGAATCACGTGTCTGATTCTGTGTCCTGGTATGCAGTTATTTCTGATTTTCAAGGGCTCTTTTTTCGCCTTTAAAGCAGTTGTTGTTGGGTAACATCAGGTCGTAACCTGGCATCACATGAAATGCAAGTCAGTGCATCAAGCGCACCTTAAGGGCGTGAGCGCATTAGTCCGCTTTGCACCATATGACGTCTTTCACTGTCTCCCACCCCATATATTATACAGCGGCTCGAAAAAAAGCGGTGGGCAAAGTTAAGTGTCGTTATGAAATTCGGTGATGACGTGACTTGGAATCCTTTGTGACAATGGGTGAAAGGACTTGTTCGAACCAAATACACATTTATCCTACCAGCGAAAAACCAAGCAGAGATTATTCAACCTCATTCCCTCATCCATTCAGAAAACTCTAGATTGAAGTCCCATCCCCCAAACATCTACTCGCTCAATTATTAATTAATTAATTTTTCTCTTGGAAGAATCTGCGTCCTACGCTGTGATGGTGCGAACCACCAAGGAAGTGAGCACAATCCAGGTTAGGCGATATGCTATGCGATCCACGAGTTGAAGTTGGCCTTCCGACAGACAGAGGTTTCTTTCAAACCCAACGGTCACTTTTTGGTCTCATAGTTCATCTCTTTCAGGAATATGCTAGGACTATTTGTCCATTCCATACCAGTTGCTTTCTTCACTGCAGCACCACAAATATTGGCGTGTGCGAAACGGAGAAGGGATCAATGTTCGTAACACCAGCCTGAGGGACGACTGTTCGTTTCTTAAGATCCACAGTGCAAGTGACTAGGTGAGACAGATTTAGATTGCTTCGTGGCTCTACTTGGAGGACAAAATGGTGAATAAATTTCGCCGATCAGTACACTTTTCGACATAGGTAGGGAGGTTTTTCGCGCTCTCGGTACCGTACGAGATGTTTCGTTGTATAGCTGTGAGACGTGGCCTCGGCGAGCAAAGAAGCTGGGACGTTTTGTGACCCCGATCAAAAGCCGTTATCTATAACCCACAGCTGATGTAAACTGATGTTGGTGAATCCACATGAGACAGTTAGGAAACAAGTGTTCGGGTGTGCAACAGAGACTTCAGTCGAGAAGTTGTGATGGTGAGAAATATACGTCGAGAAGTTTGTGCATGCGCATGTGAGTCTCCTTCCAGGATAAAGCAAAAGACCTCCATCCATAGTGCCGTCATAACTTACCTCGTTGTGATAACCGATGTGGATCTGGAAATATTGTATAAATCTGGGGTGAACCAGATTACGTCCAAGACTGCATATTCAGATTGATCACCCGTGCATGGACTCACTCACAGAAAGTAGTTTATAGTGATCTAGTTGATGTTTCATTAACCAGTACAGCAAATCAATAAGCTTTAATCATATTCACCGATGGATGAATACACGTTCAGAAAAATACAAGTTCAGTAAAAATTTAGAATTTCCTCCAGAAAGGCGGCCGAAAATAGCTCGAATAAATATATCACTAAGCAGCCCGGCATCTCGGCTGGCTGTAACGAGGACCATTTATTTTTTTAAGTGAATAGTATTTGAAGTGTATAAAGTAGTCCAAACTCTATTGTACGAACCACACTGTATGTGCTTAGCGTAAGCAAGCTGACTAAGAGCCCTTCTATTTATACGTGTTCATGGATGTCTGCGTAGTCTGTAATTCATTTTGGGAAGAGCTTTATGGCTTCGATTAGTCACTCACTAGAGGACATCTGGATAGTGAATGAGTGGATCATCAGTGAATTTCGACACTGGAAGCAAAAAACCAGCATCTACCAAGGGCCCACGGGTTGCCAAAGTCGGACGAGTTCGCTTGTTATGCGGCGGCATCTAGACATTTCCAATCGCAATGAATCACGATTCAACTGGTAAGTGCAACAAAATTTAAATGGCAGTGTTGTGATCTGGTTCAAATGCGACACCTTGTCACATGTAGGGATTTTGGGTAGCTTTTCAAACATCTGGCGCACATGGTAAACCGAAGTTCGGATCGAAAGGAAGCAAACGGTACGACTAGACATGCGCGTTATGGGGCTATTTGTCACCGATCCAGCATTTAGGCGGTATTCGCCGAAATCTTGTTCGCTTTCATCATTTTCAGATTATCTTACAGCAATCGGTCTATTATTTAACATAAACAAAGTTGTTTCGATGGAATTCAGCGTTGAAGTAATTTATCAATTATTTGATGAACGTTTGTCCTCGTTACAGGTGAGCATTGGAATAAACTACCGAGAAAAGCTCCGGGCAATTGTATATCGCAAAGCTACGTGTCTGCCAATTTGGTACTAACTGTTGGGCTCCAATCCGAGTCGAGAGGTCCACAGATAAGGCGTTTCACCTGCTCGTAGTTCCCACATCAATACTAAAGATAACGATAGATTCCTAATTGTTGACGGCATGATAAAACTTGGATATGTTTGTTGTGAACGCAGTTTGTGACTACAAGAAGCACTGTGAAGACGTTCCATGTCTATTCAGGATCAACAGCAGTTCGCACCTCACGAAATTTCAGGTAGTTTGAATTTGAACCCGGCTAGTCGCTTTAGCACTTGACCATTGAGTCTTGAGCGGCTGGTCCGCAGTGCAATTAGCTCCCGGTAAATTTTGACATAGCGCCGCTCACCCCTCCATAACGGAAAAACACATCGCGTGGTCCCGTGTTGACCGGCTCAACGAGTGACCAAGAAGGAGTTTGGCAACTCAGTGAATTTATCCCTCCTCTGACATGTAAGTGAAGTCAATCTAGGTTGAAAAACTAATGATCACTGCGCAACATTTCATCCTATTAGGGAATCATTAAAAGTGCGCACCACATAGAACGGGGAATAAATGTCTGACTAAATTTTTCTACTACATCGACCGAAAACCTCATCTGTATTTTCTCAGACCATTTTGATTAGATGACTTAATCTACCGACAAGCATACGGTATTCCCAAAAGTTCCATTACTTGTGCAATAATTGTAGGTATATTATGCATTAGACTGGTTAACTAGAGCAAGAATATTTCCACAACTAGTCTCATTTGCAAAGAATTCGGTCATTACGGGAACTCCAAGAAGGGCGAAACTTGCCGTGGGCTGTCCAAGAGTTTTCAGAGACTTTATGAAACTTTTTGTATGCCTCGAATATCGTACCAACTGGAATGCTACGTAGGCTTGTGCACCACATTCGGTTGAAGCGGATCATTTCAAACAAGCTATTCAGATGGATTCATTTGAGTCTCCTGTGAAAAGCAGATTCATGTGCAAATGAGCGAAGTTCTCAAAATCTGTCCATGTTTGGTCCAAATAGAATATGGGGTAGATGGAAATTCGGGGACGGAAGAGGAATAATGAGCAAACTGAGGGTGAGCTCTCGAAGAGTTTTCAGCAATTTTTTGTGTAGCATGACTTTCAGAATGAACATGCTTCACAAGCAATCCAACAACGCCTACCTATATGCCGGCGATGTACTGGACGTAATTTCTTTAGCTTAAAGCTTGACATAAACCTGACCGAACGTATGAAATTCTGGCACATTTATTTCGGGCGAACTCAACGTTCTACTCGTTACGTATACGGCATATCGGCAATAGCTAGTTTGTAATTGGTGAACCTGTGAATGAAGTACGCCCTCTGTAACGGAGATGCACATGTGCAGTCAATGCGGTAGGAAACTTAAACTGTATCCTGCACCCTGTTTCAAAAAGAATTATTATTCGTCTTCTTCCTAAACGCGTCTTCTTGAACTTCTTTGGATATGCATTGACTTTTACGCAATTGTAACCGCGTGATACCCGCCATAACCCAATTTTCTGATCAACGGGATGACGCGGAATTCGACCATTTATCAACAGGATGAGAGAATCGCTTTTGATTGGCTGTATGGAAGCATGATGACTCAGCAACGCCGCTGGCACCAGTCGCTTTCTCCTGAAGCTCGTCGATCGTTCGATAAGATAATTCGTTTGCGGGAGATCTTCAAGCATCCTTAAACGTACGGTGCCCAACTTCTGCAAGCAACTCCTGAGTTTACAAAATGAGTTTATATTCGCTAATTTCGGACAATTAGGTTTCATGTAGAACATAAGTTTGACGGGAGCAAAAGGACTGCGGCCAACTGATGAGCCTCGAAATGGGCGAGAACCGTCGTGGGATTTTGACGAAGTTTCAGCTACCTTATGAATATTTCATTACAGATATACATGTACCGCGATACCTCGAATATCGTAGCAACTGAAACATGAGGCGGCCTGGTGCAGCACATTCGGTTGCCTGAAAATATCACAAACGAAAGATTTGGCTGGGTTTTACGTTTCTACTTCGAAAAACAAAATTTGTTTGAAAATTTGTGTATATTCGCCAATTCCTGAGCTTTCCTCTATCAGAGCCAGTCTTTTGATCGTTTGAGATCAACCCAGGCACCTCATGATCGGCCGCGATGTGATGCATTGCCACTCCGCTGATTGTCGTCGCCCGTTGAGTTGACGCGGATGCCGCCTCGACTCATTGAGACAGATTCCCTGTCATTATAACGATAAATTGATCTCCGCTGGCCGTCACCGGAAAGGGGACGATGACATCAGAAATAGGCACGGATAGGTTCCATGGGATGGGTTTCCCCTGTCTTATCCTCTTTCATCAGTTGGCACTGCTTGAAGGACACCACACAATCCAACACCACACTTCTCAGCTTGGGTCAGTGGACCCTCTACCGAAGTAAGCTGTGTGTCTTGGTGCATGTTGTGTGCTATCTCGTGGCACTCGCACATCAGCTTCCGTCTCAAGGCGCGTGGTGTCACAGGTAGCACAACTTCTGAATTGGTGATGTTCCAAGCAATTGTGCCAGACTCACTCAAACCCGACCGATCGGAGTAGCTTTGGAACGTTACGAATACCTTTTTCCCACTCAGTTCTCAATACTCGCTCTATCTAGCGAGGTGGCTGTACCCTTCCGTAAAACAAGACCCTGCGTTTGAGATGAACTCACCTCCAAGGATCCAGCACAACGACAAGTCTAATGGCACCAATCATGATCGTGGGGCCCTAATCTTCAGTCTCTGGTCTTGATAGCTAATCAGCTAAATGGTTCACTTTACCTTACACGTGCTGGAGCGTGAAGACATACTCTCGCAAATAAAGTGCCTCGAGCGCGAGCTTCCCGCGAGGACGTCTGGCGGTCCTGATCTGTTCCAGGGGCTTATGATCGGTTTTGTCATGAAATAGTTTTCAAAGCAGGCATGACCCGAACTCATTCATTGCCCGGACGATTGCAACACTTACTTTTTCAATGGTCGAGTACTAATGCTAAGCGTTAATAAAAAATAATGACATACTCGGTAACAGCATTCCTCTGCTTTAGGACTGCGACAGCACCGCGATCATTAGCGTCCGTTGCGAGAGTGAACAAATGTCCGACCGTGGGATGTTGCTGATCCAGTATCCGGCATTCGACACGTTGGAAAGCCTAATGTGCTCCCCTGATCCACTCGGACTTCTGAGTGTGCCCGAGCAATTCGTGCAGGAGAGCAGCAGTCGTGTTGAAATCTTTGATGAACCGGCTTTATTATACTGCTCACCCAGAAAGCTGCCGTAAAGACTGCTTGCAATTGGGAACAGCACAGTTCTTGATCTGTGGGAGCTCTTCTGGCCATGAAGCAACCGCCCGCGTCTCGTTTTATGTTGCATCCGAAAGGGCTGTGGTGGAACAAACTGGCCGTAAGTCGGGCTGTAGCTGTCCTTTTGGTTTGCTGAGATTTTCGAATCCCTGTAACACTCCCGATACTTTACTGTGTTGAGCTTGCGTTCCGATTTATCTGTCAAGGCAGAGGACCAGGAGAATATGGTGAACCTTGCCACTGCGGTGATTGCAACCGACTCAAGAATAGAGCTGTAATCCAGTGTTTTATTATATATAGTGCTCGCGTACGAGGACAACGATTTTTGCAGTAACCACGATGCCATATTTGTAGCAGCGGCCGTTACAAGCGTGTCTCTGCAACTCCGTCTTTATGGGTGCAAGCTGCTCGTCAATTAAGCCCACTTTGTTCTCCCGGCCATCCACTGTTGAATCAAACCTTGCCTCAGACCATTACCATGCCGGATGCACCAGGTGTTCCATATTCAACTAGCCGGTTGGTATCGCCAACTGCAAACAGGCATTAGAAGCCGACTGCATCCCTTTGACGAAATGGTCAGACAGCGACTGCTAGCCCGACGCTCCGACCAGCACCTGCAAGGCCCTATTCTGCAACTGCTGCACGCCGGCAAAAAACAGAGTCAGGTCACACCAAGGTTCTCTAGAGGTCATCTTGAAGCATCACATAGCTTCCTGTAAGTCGGTCAGTGTGTCGGGCTCCACTAAAAGAACTTATATCTTCCGAGCCCATTCTAGTCGCATCCAGAGCCGCCTTCATTCCGACTTTGAGGAGTATCTGCGGTGTCGCCAAATTACCCCGGTCGGTCTTCCGTCTAGCCACCACCGCAATATTGTCGAAATCCCTAAGGAAATTCCGCACATCCTCATTCTCAAGATGCTAGGGAATCTTCATTGTTATCCCGTGCACGATACAGATTATCAGTCCTGAGGGACCAGATGAATATCCGTGACAGAGGCGAACGAGAAATAATTTGATCGGTTCCATAACCTACTGATTGCAGATGTGACAGCTCTGAAAGTGCATGGTGTAAACCCTATGGTAAATGGGCCTGGCGGGATCGGCCGCTGCATAGAGTTGTGTAACCCGTGTTTTCCAAACATATAGAGTTGTTAACCCGTGTTTTCCAAACATCCGAATGTATCTTGGTATATTTTCTGCATTCTCTCGTTTGCGAGGTGGCAATAGCGCAGTTGTCGCCACAATGTCGGGTCGTCCCAGAAATCAGTCAGATATTGGAGATATAAACGATCCTTCCACGAGGTGGCTAATCTGTTAGCGGGGCATCAAAAGAGGGATGGCTTTCCGGGAGCGCCAAGATAATGAAATGTGAAGGAGAACAAGTACCGGACAGCTTCATAGTAATCCAGGCGAGATTGATACCGTCCGTTCTCAGGTCCATTGAGACTCTTGAACTGGCAGACTCACTTGACCCACCACGAAATTCATCGCGATGGAGGAGAGCGGGAAGAGTAAATTGAAGAATGGTAAGAAACACCTGTCATACTTGCTCATTTAGATAAGTAAATAGACAACTTCCCGGCCGGACCTGAGATCTCCGTCATTTATATCAGCATCTAAATATCCTCACACGTCTTTCTTTTCAGACTGAGGATGATAAGAAGAAAACAGAACTGCGCTGACCAGAATCCTCTGCTGAAACATTCCTACCCACGTTTATACATAGACCCTATAGTCACAGTTGCAAATCCCCACAATGTGATGAACATGATTGATATTCCATTCATTGCTCTACTCATTATCCCCTTGTTTTATCATTCAAGATACTTTACACACATGCCATCAGGTCCATTGAGACTCTTGAACTGGCAGACTCACTTGACCCACCCACCACGTCATCGCGATGGAGGAGAGCGGGAAGAGTAAATTGAAGAATGGTAAGAAACACCTGTCATACTTGCTCATTTAGATAAGTAAATAGACAACTTCCCGGCCGGACCTGAGATCTCCGTCATTTATATCAGCATCTAAATATCCTCACACGTCTTTCTTTTCAGACTGAGGATGATAAGAAGAAAACAGAACTGCGCTGACCAGAATCCTCTGCTGAAACATTCCTACCCACGTTTATACATAGACCCTATAGTCGACAGTTGCGAACTCTCACACTGTGATGAACATGATTGATATTCCATTCATTGCTCTACTCATTATCCCCTTGTTTTATCATTCAAGATACTTTACACACATGCCAGTTCGAGTACGTACGTGCTACTTGTTCAGCTCTGCCGAATTCTGGATTTCTAATTCGTCTGATTATACCGATATACTTGAGGAATTTAATTCTCACATTTTGGCGTCGTAATTGGGACATTTCATCATGCCTACTGAAACGGCACCATAAAATCATGATATAACTGCGCGAAACGCATAGAATTACTCGGTAGGTTTCGACGTATGGTGTTGGCAATGATGCGTACACAGTGATAGAGAATTTAGTTTCTTCTGAATATCCTATTGATATTTCCTACAATGCATTGAAGAAAAAGATTCTGCACTACATAAAACCGATTAACTTTGTAAAAGTCGAAAGAGCTAGCTTATAATGTTGGCCCGCTTCCATTCTCAGTTCGTCCGTGATTTCGTGTTGGAGTGTCAGACACAGGATTATATTATGACTTTGGGGCCCAAAAGGAAGACCAACTCAATGATGGGCTCACTGCTGCCATTAAACTGTGCGGATTACACCAGAAGCTGATGCGTTGTCCAGATGGAAAATTTCGAACTATTCGGTAAATATGTGAGCATGTAACGAAGATTGAGGAAGCAGTGTTGTTAAATTAATCTGAAAGGAATAATTCCAAAATGAGAATAGACAACAAATTCATACCCCGAACGAATTCTCGTGATCCAACTACATCACATAGTCATTTTACAGATCGTAACTCCAATTCGGTGGTTCAGAAATTTGGGAAATGTGAATCTTGTAGACGAAACCATTTCAGATATTCATGTCCTCACAGGCGAGCGAGGTATTTTATCTACGGTAAAACGGGACACATTCAACTTGTCTGTAAGTGCAAAAAGTGTGTCACTTTGTCTCTGATCCCAATACCGACGTAGAGGCATTATGGGAGAACATCTCTACTCTTTCTTTGTCTGCTTTTCCCCGAAATTCGTCACACGTTGTTACAAGTTTGCCTCTGGCCAAATGCATCACTCCATTGTTGACACCGGTAGTGTTGAGTCCATTATTCCACATTCAAATTTAGTAGCATTCAGCGCGTGTCGTGCTCAAAGAGGTCAACATTTGCGGTATCAATGAACACTTTGTACCTTTAGTTGGTAGTTGCACGATACCCGTGAGAATGTTCCATGGTACCCGTATCGATTGTAATTTCTTCAGTTTCAACACCGGAGCTATCAACCATGGGGCTCACAAATTTGCGCCCACCGCTATCTAGTAACACCTCACTGACTTCTCTGAATGAGACTGAACTCAAACAACTGATTTTTCAATGTTATAAACCTACAGGTGCAACGCGATTATCCAAGGTGTTACTAGACACAAGAGGAGATCCTATATTTCATAAGAGACGAATTATTCCAATAGGCTAACGGGACCCTGTTCATCAAGCATTAAATTCAGTGTGCGGGAAAGAACTCCTGACTTTTGTCAAGTCATCGAATTAGGCAACTTCGTTAGTTACACCACTAAAGGCTGATGGCGTTACTCCAAGAATTTGAGGAGGCTACCAACTAACGCTTAATACCTAGTTACTACAACGTAGATGCACTACAGAATAGACCGATGATATAGTGTATAGTTTATCAGGTTCAATTGTGTTCTGCAAAACGATCTAAAAGATGGTTATCATCAAATCCCAATTGATAAAACCTCTAGTAATGTTAACATGTTTAATGCACCTTTTGTATTATACGGATACCATTCCCTTCCATTTAGTGTGAATGTTTCACCAGCTGTATTTCATTTCGTTAGGATTACTGTTGCAAAATATTTGGAGGGTGTTGATTAGTACCAAGTATATTTTATAGTGCACGCTGCTGATAAAGCTACTCATGAAATGCGTGTGTCGTCATTACTAGAGCGATTTTCTGAGTTCACTGAAGCTATTCCCCTGGTAAATGCAGCTTTGGTGTTCTACCAGTTGCATGCCTTGGATATATTGTGGGTGGCACACAACGAGAAGCACTTGCTATATTGGGCTGTCAAACCGCTCAATGAATATCTTTTCGGACTTCGTGCACCTACACGATTTTTCGTCGTAGGGCATGAATGGTTAATCGCGCAAACTTCTTGTCGTGAATTCCATCAAGAGACCCAGATTCAAAAAAATTAGAATGTTTCCTGATTAATATTTTGGTACTTCATCCATGATGAGACGTTGCGCAAACCGATCCAACTGCTTCAAACTTCAGCTTCCTTGAAACTATTTTCCGCTAAACACCATTCTGGAGGGTGTTGATTAGTACCAAGTATATTTTATAGTGCACGCTGCTGATAAAGCTACTCATGAAATGCGTGTGTCGTCATTACTAGAGCGATTTTCTGAGTTCACTGAAGCTATTCCCCTGGTAAATGCAGCTTTGGTGTTCTACCAGTTGCATGCCTTGGATATATTGTGGGTGGCACACAACGAGAAGCACTTGCTATATTGGGCTGTCAAACCGCTCAATGAATATCTTTTCGGACTTCGTGCACCTACACGATTTTTCGTCGTAGGGCATGAATGGTTAATCGCGCAAACTTCTTGTCGTGAATTCCATCAAGAGACCCAGATTCAAAAAAATTAGAATGTTTCCTGGTTGGACTGTTACCAGTCAAGCGGGATGGCACTGGAACTGATGCTAGAAAAAAATATTTAATCTGCATTTTTTTTGCAATACAACATGGCTGGGATCACGCTTTTCTCCCTCGGATGGACGTAATCCTTGAGCAGTGCGGTACACCAGTGGTCTGCATTTCCCGATGACTCACAAAAGCCAAATGTGACTATCCTCAGACACAACGAGAAGCACTTGCTATATTGGGCTGTCAAACGGCTCAATGAATATCTTTTCGGACTTCGTGCACCTACACGATTTTTCGTCGTAGGGCATGAATGGTTAATCGCGCAAACTTCTTGTCGTGAATTCCATCAAGAGACCCAGATTCAAAAAAATTAGAATGTTTCCTGGTTGGACTGTTACCAGTCAAGCGGGATGGCACTGGAACTGATGCTAGAAAAAAATATTTAATTTGCATTTTTTTTGCAATACAACATGGCTGGGAGCAACAAGAGCGACGCTGATTTCCTGCTTTTTACTGTCGCTGAGAAATTTGTCCATTACTCCGGATGGTATGTTGTGCTTTGAGGATAGCGTAATCATTCCACCGACTCAGCGAGGGGCTGTTCTGACAGATTTACTCTCTGGTCATCATGTTGATGGTCGGAACTGAATTCCGCCAACATATACACTGCTAACAATTGCGTGAACTATGCACAAAAAATTTATAACCCGGCTTCACAGTGGTACGGTTGCCAGTTATTTGTGAAACACTTCATCGAATTCATGTCGATACTGCGGTCTTTTTCTCGGTGAATACTCTAGTTTAATTGTTATTGAGGCATATGCACGTTGGTCTGAAATTTTTCCATCTACGTCCCTGAGTGCCAAGCTCATACAGCAAACATTAAAAAAGTGTTCAGCCATGGTGGTGTCTATCTGTTTTAACTAACTAACTAGCTAACTAACTGACTAACATACTTCATTGCAAAATCCCCCGAGTAATGAATAAATGGTGTTGGATGGCGACATTGGTTTACTGGTCCACGACTTCCCCAGTCACATGGGCTTGCTGAAGTCTGTCATCATTCCATTCTCGCCTACTTCTTTTGTGGACTTGGGCTACGGGTTTGATTATTTTTAAATGCGATACCGGAATACCATTCATTCCGGTACTGGGGAGAGTCCCGCGCTTCCATTCAAACTTCGCTCTTTTCGTACAGTTGCTGACTGTTCCAAAACGGCCGATGTTACATTTTTTCATCAGATTGCAAACGCACGATCACCATTCTTGATTTAGATGACCTCTTGTCACCGGAGACACATTGACCATGTGGAGATCAATACCAGAGTTTTGTCTGCTACCGGCCCTCCTGATGTTTCTGATACTAATGAGTACTTTGTAGCTGATATTATGGTGCCCGAACAAAACGTTATGTCTGAAGAACACACTACCTGCAATAACTTGAAATTTCTAATCTGAGAAGATCCGAAAGATTGCGACCAAGATCACCACTAAGCTATAAACATCCACACGCTCATCCAAGGTGTGGTGGATGTGATCAACATGATTGATGCTTTATTAATCGCTCTATTTATCACTCTCTCGTGCTAGTATTCCATATGCTGTATATATACGCGAAATTTAATAAGCACGTGCTTCTTGTTACGCTATGATGCATCCTGGATTTCTGGTTGCTCTGGTTATACTGATATGCGTGCGGAACTTAATCCTGACACACATCCACCTGGATGAGTTCAGGAAAAGTTCGCGTTGCTTATCTAAGTGCTCCTTCTGAGTCCCTGAAGCCAGTATCAACTTCTTTGCATTCAAATTCAAAAATTTCTTCCACCGCATTACTCTATGCAACTCCAACATATCTTCCACTACTCTCCTGTGCCAAATGGTATTCTATCAAATTGGTTCAGTAAATGTGCCTCAGAATTTCGCGCGATCACATCTAATCCGCTCCATTTTTACACCTCTCATCAGTTACCGGAATACCAGCTATATGTGCGGCTGGTATCCCTTGATGTCTTGAGAAACATTTTGTGACACGATACTTTGAGTGCCACGCCAAAATGCAGTAATATCCTGGCTTGGTGGACTGGGAACTGTTCACCAAGCCGCCCATAATGACATGGCAGTTGTTCCCCAAGGCTTCCTTTAGTCGATCGTATTCCTATCTGCCATTCGTCAACGAATTTCTGTGTTTCTGGTCAAACGTAATACAGCCATCCACAATTTCGAGTCAACGATGACGTACATGCAGTCGTACATGCAATACGACCATCGTAGATGGCTCTAGCCAGTATAACTAGTTCTTCTACGACATAAGTGAGGTAGTTCATGTGTATTGAATACAATAAATGAAAATTAACAAATCGGGGGTTGTACCGTTCTACCTAAAAAGAAGCAGGACGTCTGGGGATCGCTCAATTATAAACAAGAGCGGTCGGAAAGCAAGGGTTTGATTCGAACCATAGACCTTCAAATATTAAGTTCGCGCCTTAACCACTGAACTGTCTCGCGCTCCTTAGAGACAATGCCCTCACTACTATAGGGAGCATCTGATTGTTGTTGTATGGTTTTGAATGTAAATCTGAAAAGTTGGGGGGTGGACCAATGTGCGTGGCTCAATTCAGTGGTTTTCGCTGCATGACCACTCCGGGAAAATATTGACATGCTAAAATCCTTATGATTTCCTCAATCTTCCGTCTCCCATTTTGAGAAGCGAAGGGCGTCATTTATGTTTTGCAATCTGTAGCCTAGAGAAATAAATGGCACTTCCCACCAAGAGTGAACCGGGAATTTCGATTGGGACAAACATCATGTAGGTGCATACTGTATTCTAGTCCTCCTCGGGAGCGGTGACCTTTAGGTGATTTTTCTTTAGGACACAAATAATACAACGAGTAAATTGCGCAGTGACAAGAATAACCGATTCATCACTGAACAGAATTCCGAAATGCAGTTTCCTTCACAATGCAGGTGGAAGAGACCAATATACGCATAGAAATCATTTGTTTTCAGTTGACTTCCCTGCTAAGACGTAGGTAATATGCAAATGAGAGTATTGGTATCCGTCAGGCACAACCACTAACACACCGATACGCACAACTCCGCTCCCCTATAACGCAGTGATGATGTCACCTCGAATGGTGATGAAAATTGTGGAATCAAACTGCCCCGCTCAGCCAGCAAGCCAACGACCAAACTAACGCTTTCCCAACGACCTCATCCAAGTAGCCGATGAAGTTGCAAAGGGCTGAGGAAGCATTCAAAGTCGATGGCGCTACGTTTGTTGATGCCTCTCTATCGCGGTTAGAGTGAACACGAAAAAATTGAGATCTGAGCAGTGTGTTTGAGTCTACAGACGACCGAAAAGTTGTCCTACCTGTGTCAACCGACTGGCCTGTTTTCTTTCGTCCGGGGCTTCTATTGTGGAATAGCACCTCAGATTTGTGAAAGCGTTTTGATAATCCCACAAGGTCTGAGAACGCCAACGGTGCTAACCGAACGATTTATGGACGACTCAGAATTGTGAAAGCGTTTTGATAATCCCTCAAGGTCTGAGAACGCCAACGGTGTTAACCGAACGATTTATGGACGACTAGTTTGATGAAAAAACACAATCCATGTTATTTAGTGATGGCAGAGCACGAAAAGAACAAGTTGCAGTTCATTTTATTCTGGCAAAATCACACGACTTAGTGCATTTTCTTTAGGAAGAGATATTGTGTACAGAGTCGATGAGGATTTCAGCCTCTTATCCGGCTTTGCATTGCTCCATTGGATGAGTTGTACGGCGAGCTACATCGGGGACCTGAAGACAGATTGTTAACAGGATCTAAGCGTAGAAACAAAAGGTTCACCATGGAGATGTAAGACTGAGGATTATAAATGCCGAGCACAGGTTTTGACAAATGAGTAACAATGCCTTCAAACAGACAAGACTCTGTGTTCTCGCAAGATACACCCTAACGTCCACCAATATAATTCGGTATTATCGAGACAATGTGGCCATTATACCAAACAGTGAGGAAAATTTTCGGTGAGGCAAACTTAATGTCAAATGGATGATGCATCCGCGATTAGAAAAAATGTTCACCAGAGTTGTTGGTGAGTATCGGCATCCCTGAGTTCTGCACATTCCGGAGCGTTTTGATATACACTACTTGGATGCTAGCTGACGACATGCGAAAGTTTTTAGCTACGTAGCAAATGAGTTAAATTGTACGAAATGTATGAAACATATTACGTATTATTACGTAGCAAAAATGTGAGCGGTTTTGCCCGTCTCGAGGCTCATCCGGTAGTCACAATTACATTTTCAGTCGACCTCATTTTCTACCTGAACCGAAATTGGACGGAGTTGTCTTGCCGGTAATCCACTGAGGTTATTCAAGACAGCCTGCCGTGTGAGGAAGTGTCTGGGGACTTTTCGATTGGCCATCTTTGCCATTAGATCAACTCGTACGAAATCAAACGAATTTGAAGAATGCCTCTGCATTTCATTGAACTTCTTTTGTACAGAATGGTTTGGTGGGTTTCTTGCGTGTTTAGAGATCCAAGGAATCTTTGGTAAAAAAATCAAGTGCGAACAAACTGTGTGCGGTGACTGAACATCCATGAACAGAACAGGTGATTCAAAAGTGAATAATCGTGCCAAGTACTTACAGGTAGGCTAGAAGGAGTTTTCGTGACAATGGCTGGTATCAATGATTAAAAAGACGGGATTCATTCCGCCGTATAGACAATAACCAGAAATTGAGTCAACAGAACTTTGAAAGTGGCTGCCAAAACATTGGAACCATGACACACAATGAATGTGAAACAGAGGGATTCATATGAAGTGATCCGTGTTCATTAGTTATGGGGACCATCCTGGGCTCGTCCTTACCGCTCGTCTTACCGCACCGATGGTTCAAGCATTCGTTTGGTTGGACGCCAATTTGCTCGATATGTGTTCCTCGAAATCGTGCTTGTTTGATTAACGATACTAATAATTTTAGCCAGAATTGCTGGCCAAGTCTAGCTTCACCATTTTCCCACCAACATTTTCATCAACCTATCTCAGCTGTACACTGTCACCTCTGACATGAATCTGTCACTATGTAGCGGTGGTCGGTTTATACCGGCTTGAATGCAGTTTCCAAGGTTCATACATGTCAGCATTGTCAAGAGGGTTTCAAAACGGTGGGCTGAAACAATAACTAAACTGAACTATACTAAACTAAACTAAACTAAACTAAACTAAACTTAAATGAACTGAACTGAAATGAGCTGATCTGTAACGAAATCAAATGTACTCGTCTGAAATGACCTGAACTGAACTGAACTGAACTGAATTGAACTGAATTGAACTGAACTGAACTCAGGCAGTTTCATCCAGCTGCTGTCAATCTTGGTATATCCGTCTGCACTTCGCATGGGTTTGGAGGTCCTATCCCTTAACACATTTATTTTCAACATCACTTTCCATCTTCCATCATTCACCCTAGTGTCGGAAAATAGCTTAAAAAAATTTTGAACTAATGAACACCATGTTGCGGCTTGAACGTCCAATTTAAGGAAAAGGTCAAGGATGCTAGGTTTATACATTTGCAAGAAATATGTGCAAATTTTTGCCCACTTTTTCCTTGCACAGCGATGTCAACTCACCTGCTGAATCGTTAAGCAGCGCGTCCGGAAGTGATCGAAGACTGCCTTCAAACACATGAGCTCTGCTCTCTTGGACAAGCCTTTCATCGTTGGCTTATGATGTATTGTCACTTCAACGAAGATGCCGCGAAACGTTTCCTTAACGATGTGGTCAAGCTGAAAGAAGCGAGAAGAATAGTTGTGTGAGGTTATAGGTAGACTATAAAAGATTTGTAGCACATCTAAAGGGATCACTTTGGATTCGTGAAGTGGCCGAAAATGTATAGAAATATTGGCGTTTACCTGCTCTAAAGCATCCTCATTTCACACAAATAGATTCTTATCTAAAACGATCTTTCATCGTGCACTCAGGCCCTTTGTTGAGTGGATGAGAAAAATGAAAATACAAGCCTAAAGCGCACGGTGAGGCCTTTGCCAAGCTATTCATGTTCTTCCTCCGCTGCGGCCTCCATCAATCGCCGAGACTTTGAAAAACATGCTCCTGGCAACAGGGATTTTTTCTACAGCATTCGGCTGGAACCGAGAAAACAACTGCGCAACACTTATTGTTAACAGGAACTCTGTCAATGCTGATTGAAGGAATAGACTAAGTAGACTACTCAATTTTAGGAAGAGGCTACATAAAATCACTCGGTTGCCAGTGAAACACAACGTACTGACGAAATTCATTCTTCTGTACATCAGTGCTGAGAACTTAGAACGTCACTAAACTTTCCACGAATTTCGCTGAATATCTGAAAAGGGGTCTTACCACTCATGCAGCACCTTGATTTTAGCAGGTGATCAGTTCTGTTCCCTTTTCATGGTCAGTGGAAAACACCATGTTCCGATGGAGGGTGTAGCATAAAATGGACGTATTACTGCAATCGGTGAAACGCTTGCCAGTAGGACTGAAAGGTTATCGGCATCAGCTCGATTATCACTGGTCATGCTATAGGCAATCATGAGACGCTCGATGTGCTTGGTCTACGATTCACCCCCTGCGCCGTGTTTATGTAGATTGGTCGCTATTCATCTAAAAACGTGCCAATATATATGTATATATATATATATGTATATATATATCTGTCTGCCTCTCAGTCTATCAGCCTGTCTGTCCGTACATCTATCTATTAAAATCTGTCAATATATTTATCTATCTATCTATCTATCTATCTATCAATCTAATCTATCTATCTATCTATCTATCTAATCTATCTATCTATCTATCTATCTAATCTATCTATCTATCTATCTATCTAATCTATCTATCTATCTATCTATCTAATCTATCTATCTATCTATCTATCTAATCTATCTATCTATCTATCTATCTAATCTATCTATCTATCTATCTATCTAATCTATCTATCTATCTATCTATCTAATCTATCTATCTATCTATCTATCTAATCTATCTATCTATCTATCTATCTACCTATCTATCTATCTATCTATCTATCTAACTACCTATCTATCTCTATCTATCTATTTATCTATCTTTCTATCATTCTATCTTTCTATCTATCTGTCCAGCTTTCTCTCCATCAATATATCTTCCTAAACATTTATAGAAATCACATAGAGAGGTTTATCGGATTAACTGTTGTATCCCTGAAAGATATTTTAATTGTGATTATTGAGTCAGCTACCAATTAGCCGCTGCAGTGACAACTTGTTAGACAGTCATTGGAATGTGAAGTGGTCACTTGGTTCCTTAAATATCAAGCGGCGTAAGAAATAACCGTCACAGTATATGTAGAATATATATATATATAGAATATACATATGGAATATATATATGTTTATATAGAATATTGCGTTGAATACATGCTGCTATCGCCCCGTTGTTCAAGCGCACCAGAAGATCATAAGGACCTTGAAATTTTCCAACTGGGAGACTTCCCGTCGCCTGAAATAAACAATAAACAGACGCCTGTTAGTTCAAAGTCAACCAAGATAGCGTTTTCTTCCATACAACGAGGAAGCGGCTCACCATGCGACCGTAAGTTTACAACTTAAAACTAAATCCGGTTGATCAATGAATATCATTTCCAAAACTGCTCACAAAAATCACTGTATAGCACTCATGTCCACCGAATTACAAATATTATCACTTGAGCTTGCTCGTTCAGGTCCAAGGCACTCATGGCACCATTACGGAAAACCACATCACGTGGCCACCAGTTGAACGGTTCCTCGAGTGTCAACTTCTCAGATGGACGATTCAGTCATCCTGTAAATCTATTCCTCTTCTGAGAAACCTGCAGAGGACTCGTGAAATTTCGACATCGTTTTGTACCGTCGCACAGAAAGGTATGAATCATAAGGTACCCAAAGCCATTGCTTGGTTATCCGAAAAGTGAAAATGTCCAGGCTTGTATATCTAGATGTCTCGATTAGCGACGTTGCTGAACTTGGTCAATGGAACCTGAAGTTCCTAATAAAGTATTTTCAACCTTGAACGCCTCCTTTTACAGGTAAGCAAATACAACTGTCATCTCGGTAAATACACTCATTTTCCTTGCAGTGTGACTTTCCACAAGTGACCCAAATGAACCCATTCGTGTCATTTTGTGACTCACCATTTCACCGCATTTCATCATGTCTTCGATTTTACCCCCTAATATCGTTCCTCCAGTGTACGCATTTATGCCTTCCTGCGTACGGGTGGGAGATAATGACAAAGGGGAGCTATGTGGAGCAGACAGATAAGCTTACGCAATTTTAGGATGAATCCGCTGTAGGTAAAATATTGAACCTATAACTACAGTTAAGACAACGGAGGTATGCAAAGACACATACTGCTGGTAAATTAGTGACCACTCCGCTGTTCATGGAATTCATACATGCACATACATCATATCATAAGTATTTCACGCTCGATGGATCTGACCAACACTACCACTATCATCATCATCATCGTCATCGTCAACATCATCGCGAACAAAAACAGGGGACAATACTGATAACTCAATGTCCTACAAGCTTTCCAAATTAATTGTAGTGGAAAAAGAAATGATAACAGAACGGGAAGGAAAACCTAGGGCTAGGGTATAGCATGCACACGAGATAACTGCATATCCGAGACAGAGTCAAATAATTTGGATGGGAATTGATGAAACCTATCAAACTTGAGTTCCTGGGGATGTCATTCTTGAGATTGACGTACGAACATCGTAGCTTGTGTTCCATTTTTCGTTTGATGTGTAGAACAGCTTGACTATAAACTCTCTTTTATAAACAATTACCGATGTCATTGCTCCGATTTCTAATGTGTTGCTTTCTGGCTTTCCACATTCTATTGGCTCTCTCTCCGACCTCTGGTGTCGTTAGTACATTTTGATTGGTTGTCTCTAAGTTGCTGTTGTGCTGTAGCCTGATGTTTTGGAGTTTGTTTTCGCAAATGCTCTTCCAGTTAATAAAAATTATTTATTGTGCAGATGAGTTCATCACCTTTGAACACCTATTCTATGGACAACCTGTCTTTACTTCCCTATCCCGACTAACTACAGGCGGCATCGAAGAAACTAAATTTCTTCAACTTAGTATTGAAAAAGCTTTCAAACACCTTTCTGTTCATTTACTTATTAGATACGTTAACTTATCTGCTTAAAACACAATAGCATACCAGAAGTGCAAAAGTTGACGGAAAAATATAACATCGAGCTCGCCTAAGATAAATTTTTTAGAACGTTAGCCAAATTTCAAAATAAAAACGATTAGGCTCACTATATATCATCTCACCTTACATGCATGGCCAATATTTTCAGTGACAATGGTTTTCACTACACTCACTCTCTTCCTAGTGGCCATCCACCTTCACCCTAAGAATTAATTGAAATGTGCCAGTCATCCTGAGTCGTATTTTATTCACGATGATCGT
This sequence comes from Opisthorchis viverrini, assembly GCF_000715545.1. Classification (NCBI taxonomy): domain Eukaryota; kingdom Metazoa; phylum Platyhelminthes; class Trematoda; order Opisthorchiida; family Opisthorchiidae; genus Opisthorchis; species Opisthorchis viverrini. The sequence goes on along the minus strand of NW_008751894.1, from coordinate 251,755 downwards.
TGTGTGCTGAAAATTGAATAATTCGATTGTTGGTCTATTTATCAAGCAGGGCATTTAAATTTACTCCCCAAGCGTAGGGTATGTAGTTGATTTGAACTTGGACTACCTGGAAGCACTACCAAGTAACCCTCATTTAACTCAGTATCTAGAGAATGCAACTTAAGTATGAAATAACCGCTATTTTGAAGTGAGTATCACTCAACAGCACTCAACTTAATCCCAGTTGAGCATCTCTTATCTATGATATCCTCTAGCTGATGGTGCTGTTTCGGACAGTCTGCTTGGTTTGGTAGGTGCATCACTCGGGATAACACAGGATTTTTCCCCGGAGGAACTATTCGGGCACTGATGGTCTTCGTGTACATTTCGCGGTCCTTTTGACAAGCACGTTAACCTACTTGATAGGTCAAAAGCAGAAAGTTGAACTAGGTCATAGGATGCCTGAGATTACTCTATGACCTTATGACTAGTGTTCGTCCAAGTCGATTTACCATTCTGACCGGTAAAACGGATTAATCTGCCCTATAGTTTGTATTGTGTTTTGATCCACAGTGTCATTTACTTGCACCTTGTTTTACCCGGTGAACTAATGCTGGAATTCAATTGGTTGCTGCGCATCGGATCACGAACTTACTACAATTACCGATGTCATTGCTCCGATTTCTAATGTGTTGCTTTCTGGCTTTCCACATTCTATTGGCTCTCTCTCCGACCTCTGGTGTCGTTAGTACATTTTGATTGGTTGTCTCTAAGTTGCTGTTGTGCTGTAGCCTGATGTTTTGGAGTTTGTTTTCGCAAATGCTCTTCCAGTTAATAAAAATTATTTATTGTGCAGATGAGTTCATCACCTTTGAACACCTATTCTATGGACAACCTGTCTTTACTTCCCTATCCCAACTAACTACAGGCGGCATCGAAGAAACTAAATTTCTTCAACTTAGTATTGAAAAAGCTTTCAAACACCTTTCTGTTCATTTACTTATTAGATACGTTAACTTATCTGCTTAAAACACAATAGCATACCAGAAGTGCAAAAGTTGACGGAAAAATATAACATCGAGCTCGCCTAAGATAAATTTTTTAGAACGTTAGCCAAATTTCAAAATAAAAACGATTAGGCTCACTATATATCATCTCACCTTACATGCATGGCCAATATTTTCAGTGACAATGGTTTTCACTACACTCACTCTCTTCCTAGTGGCCATCCACCTTCACCCTAAGAATTAATTGAAATGTGCCAGTCATCCTGAGTCGTATTTTATTCACGATGATCGTTGTGTGCTGAAAATTGAATAATTCGATTGTTGGTCTATTTATCAAGCAGGGCATTTAAATTTACTCCCCAAGCGTAGGGTATGTAGTTGATTTGAACTTGGACTACCTGGAAGCACTACCAAGTAACCCTCATTTAACTCAGTATCTAGAGAATGCAACTTAAGTATGAAATAACCGCTATTTTGAAGTGAGTATCACTCAACAGCACTCAACTTAATCCCAGTTGAGCATCTCTTATCTATGATATCCTCTAGCTGATGGTGCTGTTTCGGACAATCTGCTTGGTTTGGTAGGTGCATCACTCGGGATAACACAGGATATTTCCCCGGAGAAACTATTCGGGCACTGATGGTCTTCGTGTACATTTCGCGGTCCTTTTGACAAGCACGTTAACCTACTTGATAGGTCAAAAGCAGAAAGTTGAACTAGGTCATAGGATGCCTGAGATTACTCTATGACCTTATGACTAGTGTTCGTCCAAGTCGATTTACCATTCTGACCGGTAAAACGGATTAATCTGCCCTATAGTTTGTATTGTGTTTTGATCCACAGTGTCATTTACTTGCACCTTGTTTTACCCGGTGAACTAATGCTGGAATTCAATTGGTTGCTGCGCATCGGATCACGAACTTACTTTTCCACGGTAGTAAATCACCACACCCTTGTAGACATCCTCGTGCTCGTAGTCATGGAACACTTTGCCTTTAAACGGGTTTCTGGAATTAAGTAATGAAAGGTACCACTGAGTCCTAGAAGGGTTTTCTCCTCTCCGGATGCATTAAAAAATGTTTAGCTTACTAGATTGTCTGCTTACTATTTGCGCGAACTCATCAACCTTATGATGCGGGAATGAGTACTCAAACGAGCACATATCGTCGTCATCATCATCATCATCATCGCCAGAATGTTCTGCTTGCATCAGGGTTCTATGGTGTCTACACTCATGAAAAGGCATCAACCAACAAAAAAATGATAAGGCATCTGAAATGACACGTGAAACCTCATATTTGTCTGCAACTCAAATTCAACAAATATATGCATGGGAAATAAGGAATAATGGATACAGCCGCACTCATTATGTGCGGCTGTGTGTAACATTTTCAATAGGATAGACGAGCAGGCGAACGAATTTGAACAAGATAGATTTTTGTATGTTTATTCCAAAAAGACGCTACTTTATCTCACCAAGTAGTATAGATTTAACCGCTCAATGTGCCTTGCAATTCAAGTGCTTTCGCCATAACAGCCAATGTTGTTGGTAAGTCAGTGGTCTTTGTTGAGGATTCTGAGACCAGGTTCATACAACAGGTCGCTCTAAGCTACGGTACTGCGGAGCCCCTTAGAGTTTCTCTAATATAATTAAGCCACAATATCAGGTCAAATGATTAGTGGTGGCTTGAATACCTTTGAATTCATGTTTTATACAACACCATACTTTCCACTCACAGGCCGTAATTTCACGTAACATAGTGCAACAATAAGAAATTCTGGGTGACGAAAGTAGGATTCCGATTAACGTGAATCACACTATGCACCTCAGTAACATCTGAGTTTCCTAGGACCGTATAATCGACCTTACTCAACACATACTATCGTGTAACGACAAGGAACTACTGACGAAAACGAAGACAGGCCATGAAATTTGCGTCCATGAGTGTGTCTATTAATTGTGGCTTCTATCCACCACCTTTTCGAGTGGGATTTCACAGTCATGGAAACAACTTGGTAGTACACAACTTTTTGAGGCACCATTATTGAAATTTTCCTCTTTGAAAACCCTTTCTTACGGGATTTAGATGAACTTTTGAGCCTAAATCCAATAAAAACCCAACGGAAACGTACTGGATGTCGATAATTGTCCCAGGTGTTGGAACCAGCTACCAGGACAACCCGCTTCTTTGACGGATTATTGTTACATATGGATGATCAATTGTGGACACCGATGTCTTCCAAACATGCAACGTGGTAGATGCAGAACAAGAACGCAATAAGAAGGGAACAAGGGCGCATCATATTCAGGCTCACTTGAAGCTTCATGTGCCTGTAATTTTATTCTGTGCGTCTCCTGTGAATTGAACCTTGCCTAAAAAATATATAGCGATAGTGTGAAAAATGGTGTCCACCACAATTCTAATAGGTCTGCGGTAAAATGTTTATGCTAGTCAAGGTATGATCGACTACTTTGATCAGCTTGTTCAATGACTGATCATTTGGGCAAGCCTGTTTCAGCAATATGTGCATATGCGATTTAGGCAACTGAGCAACATCCTGGGTCACAAAATTGGTTCAACATATCTGCTGGCTTTATGAGTCCCTTAAAAAACCTTTGGTCCATGGCTATATTGCATTGCGATGTTGTACTCTTGCAGTCGGAGTGCGCAGCACGCGAGCTTTTTCGAGCACCTCTGGTGGTCTCCAGCCACATCAGGGTGTTGGGATCGGTTTCGACATGAAATCTTTGCTCACGTATATATGGCTCCATTTATCCATGACCCAGTCGATCACTAAACATTCTTTCTTGATGGTCGAGTACTTCCGTTCAGTGTTAGTCAAAACACGATTGGCATATTAGATGAATCCATTCCGCTGCTTTAGGTCTGCGCCGATACCGCGATTAATAGCGTCCGTTGAAACAGTTAAAATCTATCCGACCCTATTCAGTTTGATGGTCAGTTACTGGTCCAACATCTGCGCTTTGACACGCTCAATATTTTCTCTAGTCCATTAAAAGTTCCGACTGTGCTTAAGCACGTCCTATATTTGCAGCGATCGTGCTGTAATCCTTAACAAACCGGCTGTAGTATGCCGCTCGTTTAAAAAACTGCCGTAGAGAACGCTTTGAATTGAAAACAGCACAATCGTTATCCTTGCCAATATACTGGCAGAGGGCTCACTGCTCCGTGACCCACTTTATGACCCAGCGGTGTCACCGACCTTCGCGCGAGCTGTGTCTTGGCTTCATTTATCCGCAGACCAGCCTAAGGGCAGCGCTTCCAAAAGCGTCAAGCTTGACTGCGCCACACCCTGTCACCGGGGCGGTCGGCTGGCGTGTCGAACTCCGCTGCAACGAATTCTTCGCGGAGGCCCAGTCCATCTTTCATGAACCTCTTCTAGCAGGAAACAGTGTCGCCTTTGTCCGACCCCATGAGGAGGATCTTCAGCGTCGCGAAATTACTCTGGTCGGGCTCCAGTCCGGGAGCCTCCGCGTCCTGCTCAAAATCCTGCAGAAAGGTTTGAACATCCCCATCGTCAAAGGTTTGTGGCCACGGAAACTTGATGCTTATCTTGGTCACGGCACTAAATTAAAGGAAGAATGCGTTCCCTGCGCAGTTATTGATCACGAAATTGCCAACTGAGCAGTTACAGGAAATTGAACAAGAAGGCAAACCTCTCATGGGCAACCTACTTAGAAATACTAAACATTCATCTTCACTTAAACGCGTTAAATTAAAGGATGCGTTCCCTGCGCAGTTATTGATCACGAAATTGCCAACTGAGCAGTTACAGGAAATTGAACAAGAAGGCAAACCTCTCTCTCATAACCTACTTAGAAATACTAAACATTCATCTTCACTTAACTGCGTCATACTGAACGTTTCTGGACATTCATTGAGTGTT
>NW_008751894.1:231345-244983 GCF_000715545.1 Opisthorchis viverrini | reverse complement strand
GCACTAAATTAAAGGAAGAATGCGTTCCCTGCGCAGTTATTGATCACGAAATTGCCAACTGAGCAGTTACAGGAAATTGAACAAGAAGGCAAACCTCTCATGGGCAACCTACTTAGAAATACTAAACATTCATCTTCACTTAACTGCGTCATACTGAACGTTTCTGGACATTCATTGAGTGTTGCCCAAGTGCAAGCAAATGCTACAAAGCGAGTCCACAAATTCCGCAAAGATCTTTTCAAGCGATTTTACAGGAAGAGAACATATTAATCTCATGCCTGCCAACCTTTGAAATCTTTCGCATCCGTACTAATAGGTGGACAAATTATGTTCCTTTGAAAGCTTCATCACATCGGAATTCTCGGCATGCATTACATCCCCTGATTCGATAAACCATACCGTCGATTATGAAGAGGGTCTCGGAATCCCCATCTTCCGGATTCCAACAACAAGTTCACTTCGGTCATTTTTTGGCATGTACCAGCATACTAGTATTATTTTAGTATTTATTTTAGTATTTATTAGTATAAAAGTCGACAACCACGATACAAACTCTATAGGATCGCCTGATCTGCCAGAATGTTTATATGTGTGAGTTTTTGTGGGGTAGATCACTTCTGTATGTAACAGATGTCAAATGTGAGCCATAGAACCCGATGCTCAAACGTCGTACGACTAAATGCTCACTCGTCCACATCCGCCGGCAATGCCTGGGAAACTGCATTATCAATGAGAAAACAAGCGCAACCATTGACTCTTTGGCCGAATACGTTATAAATGCGGGTGGAATTCCATTTTCAGCCCCAGCAAATCTTGTGATTCCCTAGCTCCTCTGGCCTGTCCTAGTGTTGTTCACACACGTCGATGAGGATGAATAATTATTTCAGTGTTTACTTGAAGGATTGAGGTCGAACATAGTTCGCACCTGGAACTCAGTTCCGCAAGTGAACAAATAACCAAACATCCATTACTTCTTTGGAGGAACCGTACGCAATGTAACCACCGTTCGGCCGAAACTAATAGCGTGTGCGTCGTTCGCTTTGGATACGCCTAACCAAGGATCCAACGAAATGAAGAATGACACGCATGACAGTTAGTATACAGGCGTTTCACTGTCATGGGCAGAGGAAGCATTATCACCGCGGAAGGCCAATATCTATCGAAGCATTTTCAATTCAACTTTTTGCCTGGATTGACAGATCAGCAACCAGATGACAGATGACCTGTAAAGTCGATCGACTTGGCACTGTCTCGACATAATTTCAACGCTTGTACCGGTGGAACAAAATGCATTCTAGTGGTGGTCGCACCGACATTTGTGCTCTGTCTAATTGCTTCCAACATATTCAATTTGCGCGGCGTTATCCACCTAAGTTCACCAATCTGACCCTCGCAGCACTGCAGTTGAATATAATCCGCTGAAATTCAAAATGACAAAATGCAGCTTTAATATTGAGAACATAATGAAAATAGTAATACTTCAGTTGCATCATCGTTTTGGAATGCAGCTGCAATGTTGCCCGAGCGTAGCACAAGGGCTGAGCAACCGCCGGGTAGCCCATGCCTGGACAGAACAATTCGGGAAGCCGAGGCTGGACTCGAAACACGGTCAGTAAGTTATGGGCTTAAGCACTGAAATGTCCTGAGCTCCTGCGCCAATTGTAGCTTCCCGAAATACGTTTCTACGGTGGAGAGGAATTTTAACCTCGTTGTTTGAGATCGACTGATAGCAAGATCGCGAGTGACATCGGTTACCTACCATATCTTGCAGCATCTACAGCTCGGGTTAGTTTCAAAGAAGGGTTGCAAAAATCTGTGACCGTTGAGAGAGGTTTTAGGGCTACGAATAAAAACAGTCAATTTTTATGAGTTTACACAAAAGTTTTCTATGCTCATGAACTTTTGGATGTGTAACCACGGATCGGTCGTGTTTACTGCTCACCCAGATGTCGGCTCTTTGTTAGTATTTATTCGTCTAAATGTTCTCACCTTTCTAGAAGAGACTGTAAGTAAATATGAGAGAGCCTTGACTCTGTACGTGAATTTCATAAAAGTTTGTGTTTGTTGAGCGGGCACCGAAACATCAACTGAATCATTGTAAACCACTCGCAATGTTTGAGCAGTTGAAACATGGATCAAGCTGGGTATTCAGTTTCGCATTTCATCTAGTTTTCGAAAAATTCCGTAACTAAATCACTGACTGCAGCGCGATAATTTATCACAACGCCTTTTATGTGATAATTGTTTCATGTAGCATTGGGTTGGTACCGCAACCCTGGAGATGTGCTCCCGCTACCGTTTTTGTGGCAGTTACTTTGGAAAACATTATGCTGCAACGTGTCAACGCGGAGAAAATAAACCTACTTGTGAAATCACACTGTTTATTCGTACGTCTGATTCCCTTTAAATTGGCATGAGCTTTGCACCATTTCACGTCATCCTCTCTCCTGCCCCACACATTATACAGTGCTTTGGCAGTGAAACACCGGACAAAGTTCAGTGACTTGATAAACTTTGGTGATGAGGTGAATTACGAAACTTTGTGAATATGGCGGGGCTTGCTGACGGGACTTGTTCCAACCAAAGTCCACATTTATGCTATCTGTAAAAAACAGCGCATAGGTCATTTTTACTCAATTCTCTCATCCGCTTAGAAAATTCAAGATTGAAAACCTTGTCCTTCAATAATATACCCAGGAGATTGATAGTATAACCATTTGTGTACCTCTCAGAAGACTCTGTGTTCTACGCTGAGATGGTATGAAACAGCATGAACGTGAACACATTTTAGGATAGTCGAGATCTTATATGTTTCAAATGGCTTGGTAAACAATCGGTAGATTTTAGTTGGACAGTGTTTCGCTTTTGACAAAGAGCCTCATCAGGTCGTGTGAGCAGGTTGCCAAATTGGCCAGGTTATAAGAGAGTTGGGTTGTCTGTGACTGTCAAATCTCACTTTGGTGGATTGGGGGAGTTTCAAATAAATTCCGATCCAGTTTGTTTCGTTATTGTTCCATTTCAGGGCGCTTCAATTCATGATTCCCCGCGGTTGCCACTGGAAGACGTTCCTTTGTCCTTGTAGGGTTGTGAGTTCTCCCACAATTTATTCTGAGCAGGTGAGTAGAGGTCAAGTGGAATTCAGATGATGACTGCTCTTCCGTCTGATGACCGCACACCAACACGTGCCAGCTCGACTGATCAAAAACCGTTCTCCACAGGCTTGCCAGTTCACGTACATGTACATGATCGTACACGTTTCAGGAGTTCTTGGTAAACATTTGGTAGTTTTTTGGACAACGTTTCGCTTTCGATACAACAGCTTCATCGGGCCAAGTGAGCAGGTCAACAAATCGGTCAGGGGGGAACCAATCAGTGAGCCCCATTCTGATAGTCAAACTGGATCAGGGTTGAGTGTGAATGATAGCTAGTGTCATCTATTGTGGTGGTCAAATTCTTACTTTCGTGGATTGGAGGAGTTTCAAATAAATTATAATCGGGTGTGCATCGTTGGTGTTCCACTTCAGGGTGCCACTGGCATATTTCCTTTGGTCTTTGTAGGGTCGTGCGTGCTCCGAAATTTTAGTTTGAGCGGATGGGTTGAGGTCAAGTGGAATTCAAACGATGACTTCTCTACCTTCTGATGACCGCAAACCAATGCATGTAAACTCGACCGATCCAAAACCGTTCTCCACATGCTTGCCAGTTCTACGCCTCTCTGTTCAAAGTCTTCCGTAAATATATTGTCAAAAGCCGGGAGTATTTGAGAGTTCCTTGTTCAACCTTATTATTGAGTATAAACCATTGAGTCAAAAAACGAAGCAGGTGAGATGCAGACATGCTTTTATATCTTACACTATTTCCTTAACCGTTAGCTGAGTCGGTTCGCTACTGTATTGACGAAGTTTTGTGAATTCTCAATGTAATCACTAGATTTCCCTTTGAGGGGCTTTAGAATACCGGCTGAGTATCTGGCCAGTTCATGCGGTGGGGAACCTATTCTGCCTACTATCTGTCTCACCGGAACATTTGGTTTATGGATTTTTGGCCTTCCAAAAATCCATAAACCAAATGTTCCGGTGAGACAGATAGTAGGCAGAATAGGTTCCCCACCGCATGAACTGGCCAGATACTCAGCCGGTATTCTAAAGTCTATTTGCTACAAATGTGCATCTAGGAAGAACCCATGGATTGCCAAAGTCGGAGGAAGTTGCTCCTTACGAGGCGGTAGCTAGTCACCCACAAGCTCACTGCATTACGATTCAACTGGTTAGTGAAATGCAATTTAACTGACATAAATGACATTTAAATGTCATACCGGTTCACAGTCTTTCTCTTTAACTCATGCAGGTATTTTGGGCAGCTTTTCAAAAATCAATCATATGTGTAAAACCGAAGCACCGATCGAAAGTAAACTTTTGGTACGACTGGACCTGCGCATTAGGGGAGTGTTTGTCATCGATCGAGCATTTAGGCAGTATTCGCCGGAATGCCGTTCGCCTGATCATTTTCAGGCAATCGGTCTATTATTTTACAATCAGTGTTGTTCCATACGGGCTATCTGATAAAATCTGACTATATCATGATTAACTAATCAATGACCTGATGAGCGTTTCTCCTCATTTAAGGTAAACGTTGGAGTCAATTAACCCGAAATGCCCCAAAGCCACGGATTAGACGCTAATTCGATTCATGCTCTCCTCAGATGGGGTGTTGAAGTTGCTCGCGTGCTCCATAAGAAAACTAGAGAAAGAGTCAATCCCCAGGTTTTGATGGTGTAAGACATCCTAGGAATATTTTGTAAAGATTCCTTCGTGCAGGCGAAGGCATTTTATGCCTAAAAGCTGAGAAGCACCGTGAAGCCATAACATCCTTCACGAACAGGGAATTCAACTGAAGTCATCTGATTCGCCTGTCAAAACCATATTCATGTGCAAATGAGCGATGTTCTTAAAGTCTGTCCAATTTTGGTTCAAGTAGAATATGGTGTAGATGGAAACTCGCGGACAGATAATGGAGAATGGCGAAACCGGTGGAGAGCTTTCGAAGGATTTTCAGTGAACTTATAGATAGTGTAGCTTCCAGAATGAACAAAGTCAACACGCACGCCCCAAGGGCCTAGCTGGTTACCGGTGAATCATCAAAAATAATTTCCTTAGCTTGACATTCCTCGTGAAGTTGACCGAGGTGATCAACATCTGGCTCATTGATTTCGGAGTGAATCAACGTTCTTGTTGGTATCCAGAGGCATGTATACTGAATATCTGCAATAGCCAATAAACAGTGACGTGCCCTTGGTTGACCATATGGAAGCATGATAAGCTAAATCGGTAACTCCATTTCTCTGTTTTAGGTCTGCCCCGACACCGCGATCACTGGCGTTCGTTCCAACAGTGAATATATGTGCGACACTGGTCGGTTTGTGGGTCAGAGGCCGATCCAGCATCCGCGCTTTGACACGTTCGAAAGCCTCATGTGCTCACCTGATCCACCTGGAACAGCACAGTTCTTGAGCTTTGCCAACTCTTCTGGCCGTGAACCAACCACCCGTGGCCCAAGTTTAGCTCCATTAGTTTCACCGGGCTTTGGTTGAATGAACGGGTTGTAGCTGTCGCTTCAATTGTTGAGATTTTCGATTCCCTCGAGCACTCCCGATATGTCACGGTGTTGGGCTTGCGTTGCCAATGCTGGAAATTATCCATCAAAGCAGAGAATCGGGAGAATACGGCGCACACGGTTGAGGATTTCTCATAATGATTTAAACGGCTGCCGTTTGTTTTATCTGGGGAACGATTCACGTTATCCAGGGCCCAGATAATCGAGTTCAATAATATTTCACATCTGAGGTCGATCACGGATTCTGGGCTCTTGACAGAATGTGCTGCCAAGTTTATCTGCTTTATATGTGGGTTGATCAGTGGATCGTGCTGCACAGACCTGTCGCATTGGCGCATTCAGTGCATTGACAATCTATCGAATTTTATTCGGAATTCCCCGCAGCTCTCCTAGCTGGCGCACATTTTTTTCATTCAGGTTCGCTTCCTTCTCGTGTCAGCGATACGCCTGCAAATGTATCAATCAATCACAGCATCCTCTTCCTTTCTATCTCGTTGTGTGTACGGTGGTCTGTGTCACTGCGCATATCGCGACTTACTCGGGAATAAAGCAGTAATCCACTGTTCATTATATACAAATAGTCGAGTACGAGGACGTTAATTCTTCCAGTGGCGAGGTATGCAACATTTGTAGCACCGGCCGCTTATTTCATGAATGTAACTCTGTCTTTATGGGAGCAAGCTGTTCGTCAATTTAGTCCACTTTGTTATTCAGGTCCTCTGCTGTTGAATCATCCCTGTTCTCCTGCGACTGCAACGTGGTCAGTGTTGCCTGAGCCGATCTCCGTGCCAGATGCACCATATGTTCCACACTCAACTGGCCAGTTGACGTTTCCAACCGCTTGAATCGGCTCGTTTCTGCTAGTAAACATTGGAGTTGTCATCGATTCTTCCTCCCGTGGGCTCGTCCGTTATGGGAGCATCAAAAGAAGGATGGCTTTCCGGCAGCGTCGGGATAATTGCAAAGGTGACTGAGATAATGAAATAATGAAGGAGAACCGAACAAGTACCGACCAGCTTCATGGTGTTCTCAGTTTCCGTGTATCGCTTGAATCGGCCAACGCACTTAACAACTCATGACATTCAGGGTGAATAAGAAGAGCAAAATGAGTATATTGAAGACGGGTAGCAAACAACCTTCAAACAGACTCACATGGAGATTTAAATTGACAAACTTTCGACCGAACCTGAAAGTACCGTTATTATTATCAACATCTAAATAGCCTCTTACGTCATTCGTTCTAGAAAGCGTATGGTAAGGGGAAAAGAGATCTTCGCTGACTAGAGTACTCTGATGAAACAGTCTAACCCAGTTTTACACAAAGACGCTATAGAGCCAAATGCAGACTCTCACTCTGTCATAAACATAATTGATGTATATTCATTGCTCTACTCATTATTCCCTTGTTTTAATATTCCAGATGTTGTACACATACGTCAATTCGAATACGTAAGTTTTACTTGTTACGCTGTGCTGAATTCTGAATTTCCAGTTCGTCTGGTCATACCGATATACGTGCGGAACATAGGTCTCACATTTTAGCGTCGGGATTTCAACAGTTCATCATGCCTGCCGTAACGGAAACATTAAATATTAATTCAGCTGAGCGAAACGCAGACGATTCCTTAGAACGGTTCGACATATGATGTCTTAAAATTTCGCGCCTCAATCACTGAGTTATCTCAAGATCTCTGGAGAAAATGCCCTCACTTCAATAGGCAGCATCTCCTAGTTTTACCATGATTTTCGTTGTAAATACAAAACCTTGGGAGGGTGAGGGCTGGACCGAGGTATGTGATTCGATTCTGTCGTTAGGTTAATTTTCATGCGACTTGCTCAATCTTACGTCTTCTATTTTGGGAAGCGACTGACGTCATTCACGTTAGTAAACCTGAGGCCTGGGGAACCAAAATGCGATTTCAAATTTGGCTTGTCCCGAGAATTTCCATTGGGTCAAATATCGTGCCCCTGCATACGGTGTTCTACTACTCCTCGGGAGCGGCAACGTTCAGGTGATTTATCCTTGTAACACAAATAATACCACGAGCAATTCACCCACCGAGATTAATGAACTAACTCATTTCGTCATTGAACATAATTCTGGAACTTAGTTAAATTTACAATCCGGCTGAAATTGACCAGTATATACGAAAGATTTCTTCGGGTTCCGTTGAGTCACCCAACGAGACGTAGGTAATTTGCAAATGAGAGTATTTTATCTATCAGAAAGATCCGAAACCTGAAGGTAACCCTAGGGTGGTCGGAACTTACTGAGACCCTAAACCTCCACAAAAATTTGAATAGAAAAGCCAACAAGCATCCAGACAAATCAATCATTCAAGCAATTTTGCAAAATCCAACGAGCGTTCATGAAGGCTAAAAGATGGACGACCAAATGTGATTAGCGTTCAGGCATCCCTTAGAAGCATGATCGACGTTGATGTGTGTTCACTAAATGCATATCAGCTGCCTGCATTAATGCCAGGAAGTGCTCTTGATATACCTCGGAGCAGTTGTAACTGCTAGCACGCACTCGCTTGTTTGGGATAAAGCTGCTGCGTGCCCTTTCTGACAATAGTCACAGGAGCGGAAAAAGAAGTAACAGTAACATTCCTTCTTTTTTACTCTGATATTTATCCAAAGAGGTGTATCTGCATTTGGCGGCAAAAGCCTGCTTTATCGATCGCCAAATTCTGTATGTAAACGAATTAATCGGATTGCCGTCTGAGTTGGGGTTTTGGCTCGATACCAGCCTCTGATGTTTTGTGCGCTGTAGGTTGTCAGTAGGTTGCCCGAATGGAACACGTTTCTTACGATAGAAGCAAATGTTATGGCTGCTGCTCTCATAAAGTCACAAACATAAGTTAACGGGACGAAGAATCCATACATTTTGGCTTGCCTATCGCCAATACCTGGCAGTCGGTAGAGCAAATGACGAACTTGCGAATGTCGACACATTTCGTAATAGTGCTATGTAGTGACTGGCTTCTACTAGAGTGGATCATACCTGGCTCCAAACAGCAATTAATTCATTGCGGTGTAGGAGTTTTTCCATGCTGTAGTCCACATTTCACATAAGAAATTCCGTCGCAGTCTGCGGTGAATCGCAGAACGACCGTCCAGTAAGGAATGATTTTGTACGTTAGTCCCAAGATAGATATCCGTGGAACTGAGGTACTGCGCATCCGGTGTAACTCGGTAGTGACTCCGAACTAGGTGCGTCCGGCCCGGAGTCTATCCTTTCCCGTCCCATGCGCATGAACATCGACCAGTTGATGAATCTGATACTACAACATCAGGTTGAAAATGTGTTAAGAGGATAACTGTCCAAAACAGAAAATTCCAAAAGACTCCTTACCAGTCTGATTGTTAGACAAACTAAGGCCTTTTCAACGGCCTTGTCTAAATGTACGATTGAGTTTCAAAGAGTTGTATGACAGCATGTTCAAAGTCGAAGGGGCCTAGTTTCAGGATGTGTCCCTATCACGGCTAAAGTGATCACGAGGAACATTGAAATTTGAGCAGTGTTTTTGAGTCGACAGACGACACAAAACTGTTCTACCTACGTCGGCCGACTGGCCAATTTTCGTTCATCCTGTGCACCTATCGTGCACTGGAACGTCAGATATGTCCTGGCGTTCTCCTGAGTACACAAGGCCTGAGAATCCCGACGGTTTTACCTAAGTGCTTATGGTTTTTACCAAGGAATTTTGTTCAGCTGGCTTCATGATAAACCCAACCCGTTTCGCGACGTTGGCAAAGCACGTAACTGAACAGCTGCAATTCTTTTTATTTTGGCAACATCAGGCAGCAAGGGGCGTGTTCGTTAGGAACAGACGTTTTGAACGGAGTCGATGAGGGTGTCAGCCTCGTAACCGGCTTTGCACTGCTCCATTAAATGAGTTGTTTGCTGGGCTATCTCGGGAACCTGAAGACAGATAGATAACAGGATCTCAGCTATGAAGTCAGTCTAATCATGAAAGCGAATGATTCGCCGCGCATAAGAAAGACTTAGTATCTGACATTTTGAGCATAACTTTGTACCAATGACTGAAAATGCCTTGAAACGAGCAGCAAGTCGTGCGCACACAAGACTCTTCCTAAAGTCCACCAACAAGCATCAGCATTCTCGTAAAAACTGGAAATAATTCTAAACACTGGGAAGATTGTCAGTGAGGCACTCTGAATTTCAAGTAAATATTGTGTCCGCGATTAAAACTGGTGTTTGCGAGAGTGGTTAGTGTGTATCCGTGTATCCGAATTTTAGATATTTCGAACCGTTTTGATATAAATCCGCGCGAAGAATAATCGAAATTTTTCAGCTACGTAGCAGATGAACGAAACTGTGGGAACACTACGAAAAAATACATAGTAAAACAATGACCGGTTTCGCCCGTCTAGAGGATCCACAGGTAGTTGCAGTCCCAGAGTTTCCGTCAACTTCATGTTCTACCTGAACCTTACAGGTTTTGTCAAATGATCCTACTTGTAAACGAATTTGGTTTTGATATGGGACACAACTGAACCGCAAATAATGGCTTGCTTCCACTGAATGATCATCTAGAGCACAAGCTGATGGGATCTTAGGTATAAAAAGTTTCAGCAACCATAAGTGTAGTTCACTTTATGTAGCTAATGCTGCTTTGTCAATAGTGAGGTAGTTGAAATGGTAACAAACGTCCATGATAAGACAGGATTCTGGTTGCTACGGCCGTCGATTATGAATGTGGAGAAAGATAAACCGATCGAGACTGTTTTAGAAATTTTGAAATCAGTCAGGCAACATGGTTTGTTGATAATCCACCGAAGTTATATAAGGTAATCATTCGTACAGGGAAGTGTCTGGGTTGTTTTCGGTTAACCATCATCCGCCGTTGGACTAAATCGTATGAAAACAGACGAACCAGTAGAAGTCCTGTGCTTTTCATTGGACGTCCTCTGTACAGATTGGTTTTGTGTGTTCCAAAAATATTGGACGATTCTTGGAATCAACAATGGTATGGTATGCTTTCCGGACAGATATGACATTGATGAGGTGTTGTTGCGTGTTTGTCCTTGATCAAATCTAAATAGTAAAAGCACTTGCAGAGTTTCTCCTCTACGGAAGCAGTTTTGAAGAGTACAGTCCAGAGGGCCGAACCCTAGTGAGTCACAGGGCGCAATAGCTGAGCATCCGTCGCCTTTCAAGCAAAGTACTCCCAGGTAGAATCGAACCAATTTTGGAAAAAAAGGACTGGTGTCGTTGATCAAAAAGAGGGATATATACCACCCCATAACGAATAACCAGAGGTTAAGTCGACCCAGATTTGAAAGTGGTTGTCAAAACTTTGAACCCAAGATACACAATCAAAGTAAAACAGGGGTTCTCATATAAACTGAACCGAGTCCTTTAGTCATGGGTACCATCTTGAGCTTGCTTTTCTACAGCTGTATCGCACCAATTGTTCCAGCTATCTGTCGGTTGGACATCGATTTGTTCGGTGACTCTTCCTTGAAATTGTGCGTTATTGAATAACAAACCTAACGATTCCAGCCACATTTGCTGGCCACATCATGCTTCACTATATTTCTTAGCAGATCTGAACACACGGAGGATTTGGAACAGAGGAACACCGTCACCGCATTGCCTCGTCCGACCACAATCTATCACCCTGTCGTGGTGGTAGGTTTATGCCGGCTTGAATTCAGTTCTCCGGGGTGTTTATGCATGCCAGCAATGGCAGGGTTACAGCTCGAATTGAACTCAGGCAGCTTCATGCAGCTGCTGTGAATCATGGTATATCCATATGCTCATTCCATAACACTTTGCATTGTTTAAAATTCTGATTTATCTACATCAACTGCCAGCTTCGATCAGTCGCCCTATTGATAACGGGTTATGGCAGAAAATAGCTTGCAAGACCTGGAGCTAATAAACACCATGTTGGGGCTTGAACGTCCAATTATAGGAAAAGAACGAAGGTGAGTACCACATTTGGCCCTAACGTTGATTTGCTGAACGTTTAACTAATTGTATGTTTCAGACTGAGGCGCTTTTGAATAACACACCTAACGATTCCAGCCAGATTTTCTTGTCAATTCATACTTCAGTATATTCCTTTGCAGTGTTGAACACAGGGATCATTCACAAACAAGTAAATCCCTCTTCATGACTGTCGTGAGTCATTCCTAACGTCACTCTATCAACTTTTCTTGGTGGTTGTATTGTGCTGGTTACAACTCATTTCACAATGGGTTCAAACTGAAATAAACTAAGCTAATCTAAAGTGAAATTGAACTGATCTGAACTGAACTCAACTCAACTGAAATGTACTGAACTTAACTGAATTGAAAACACGGCGCTTCATTCAGCGGGCCTCAGACTTGCAATATCCATATGCTTACTCCGTAACACTTCGGAATGTTTAAAATTGCGATTTATTTACATCACATTCCACCTTCCATGACTCGGCTTAGTGATGACCGGTTATGATGGAAAATATCTAAAATCATGTTGAAATAATGAACACCAAGTTGCGGGATTAACGTCCAATTTAAGCGAAAGAACGAAGGTGTCATTGTTGTGAGCACCACATTGCCCCGAAAATTCATTTGCTGGACGTTCAACTAAGAGCAATTTCGAGACTGAGGCTCGCCTTGCGTGACGAGTGAAAGCATTGGCTAATACCATATGCATATTTTTGCACACCCTTGTTGCGTGCATCACGAGGTCAACTTGCCTGCTGAATTGTGAAGCAGTGCGTCCGGAATTGATCGAATACTGCCTTGAAACACATGAGCTCATCCCTTTTGGACAAGCCCTTTAGCGTAGGCTTATGGTGGGTTGTCACATCTACGACGATGTCACGGAAAGTTTCCTTGACGATGTGGCCAAGCTGAAAAGAGCGAGAAGAATAGTTGTGTGATTTGCCGCACATCTAAATGAATCCCGTTAGATATTTGGGTGGCTTCAAGAAACGGCCTCTAAAATATTGGACTGATGGCGTTTACACACTGCCATACATCCTCAATACCTATTCCCAGCACACAAATAGACCCTTACTGAAGACGATTTTCATCGTGCTCTCAGTTCCTTTGTCGAGATCAGCTGGATAAGAAAAATAAAAATACAAACCTGAAGCGCACGGTGTAGCCTTTGCCAAGCGATTTCATGTGCTTCCTCTGTTGGGGCCTCCAACAAGCGTCGGAACTTTGTAAACAAATGTGCCTGGCAAGAGGGCTTTTCGTCCACAGCATTTGACTGGAACCAACAAAACAATTAAGCAACACTTGTTGTTAAGACGAGCTCCGTCATTGGATGTCATGATTTATTTTTAAGA
This sequence comes from Opisthorchis viverrini, assembly GCF_000715545.1. Classification (NCBI taxonomy): domain Eukaryota; kingdom Metazoa; phylum Platyhelminthes; class Trematoda; order Opisthorchiida; family Opisthorchiidae; genus Opisthorchis; species Opisthorchis viverrini. The sequence continues at coordinate 232,051 of NW_008751894.1, read as the reverse complement.
GCATCTTCACAAATACAGACTACTCACTATTAAGAAGAATCTACATAAAATCACTCGGTTACCAGCGTAACGCACATTACTGAAGAAATTCATTGTTCTGTACGTCAGTTTGGACTACGTAGAACATCACTAAATTTTTCATGGATTTCCCTGAATATTTGAAGATGGTCCTTAACTCTCATGTAGCACCTTGAGATTAGCAGGTGATAATTACTGTACTCTTTTCATCGTCAATGGTGTACACCATGTTCCATCAGATGGTTTAACATAAAGTCGACGAATAACTGACCGTTGGACTGATAGGTTTTCGACATCAGTTCGATTATCACTGATCATGCTACAGGCAATCGTCAGCCGCTCGATGTGTTTGATCTACGATTCGGTCGCTTCGCTGTGATTGGCCGCCATTCATCTAAAAAGTGCCCATTTATATGTCCGTCTGTTTGCTTGTCTGTCTATTTTTCCGTCTGTCAGTCAGTCACCGGGCTATAGGTAATCGTCATCCGCTCGATGAGTTTGATCTACGATTCGGTCGCTCCGCTGTGTTTATGTAGACTGGCCGCCATTCATTGAAAAAGTGCCGATTTATATATCCGTCTTTTTGTTTGTCTGTCTAATTCTCTGCCCGCTTGTCTGTCTGTCTGTCTGTTTTTCTGTTTGTCTGTCTGCCTGTCCGTCTGTCTGTCTGTCTGTGTGTCTGTCTGTC
>NW_008751894.1:219538-231182 GCF_000715545.1 Opisthorchis viverrini | reverse complement strand
TCTATCTATCTTTCTACCTATTTATCTATCTATCTATCTATCTGTCTATCTATCAGTTTACTAATCTATTTAGAGATTTGTAGCAAACTACACGGAGAGGTTCATCGGATTATCCCTTCCTTCCGTCAAAAGTTATTTTCATTGAGATTATTGAGTCAGCTTTTAACTGGCAGCTTTTGCCGATATTAACTGGGATGATAGGTTTTTCAGCCGCTAAGGTGACAACTTATTAGACTGCCATTTTAATCTGAAGTGGCCACTTGGTTATCTTAACAACCGATGTCTTAAGCAGTAAGTAATCCAATGGACAATTCAAAATAGCGAATACTGCGCCGCACACTTACTGCTATGGCCCCTTCATTCCGGTGCACGTACAGATCATATTGACCCTGGAATTTTCCAACTGGGAGACTTCCCATCGCCTGGAATAAACAATAAACAGACACTTATCAGTTCACTATCAACCAGGATAGCGTCTTGTTCCATACAATGAAGAGGCGGCTTACCATGCGACCGTAATTTTACAACTTAATACTCACGTCTTAATGCTGAAAAATCCGGTGGATCAATGAACATCATCTCCGAAACCGTCTCACAAACGTCAGAATATATCACTCGTGCCCACCGAATTACTAGTGTTATCACCTGAGTTTGCTCGTTCAGGTCCAAGGCACTCATCGCACCATCACGGAAAACCACATCACGTGGCCATCAATTGACCGGCTCCTCGAGTGTCAAATGTTCAGATGGAAGTTTTAGTCCCAGTGTAAATTTATTCTTCCACTGATTTACTTGTGAATGTTTCAAATGGAATCGACTTTCTTCTGTACCGAAGCAATGAAACGTATGAATTATAAGGTACCCAAAGCCCTTGCTTGTTTATCCGAAAGGTAATGCTGGCTAGGCTTGGGTATCTACATGCCTGGACTGGCAACCATGCTGTACTCTGTCAACGAAACCTGAAGCTTCTAATCAATTATTTGCAACATTGACCGTCATTATTCTTAGTTAACCAAATACAACTGCCATCTCAATAAATACACTCATTTTCAGAACAGTTTGCCTTTTCACAAGTGACCCAAATGAATCTACCTATGACTCACCATTTCGCCATATTTCATCGCGTGACTAAACACTGTACACCTTTTTACCTCCTCGTATTGTTCCTCCAGTGTACGCGTTTTTATGTCTTTCTGCGTGCATGCGGGAGATAATGACAAAGATGTGCTATATGAAGCGGACGAATCAGCTAAGGCAATTTTAAGACGAATCCGCTGTAGGCAAAATGTCGAAAATATCACAAGGGTAAAACAGCCGAGGTATGCAAAGTCACACACTGCTGGTAAATTAGTGATCACTCCGCTGTTTCTGGACACCATGCATGCACATACAACACATCGTGAGGATTTGATGCTCTATGGTTCTGAGCAACACTACCACCATCATCATCCTCGTCATCATCAACATCATCGCGAGCAACAACAGAGTAAAATACTGGTGATTCACTGCCGTACAAGCATCATTAATTAGTTGTGGTGGAAAAAGAAAGAATAATGGAACAGGAAGGAAATCCTAGGGCTAGCCTACAACCTACACCCAGATACCCACACATTCGAGAACAAGTCACACCAACTGGATAGATTCGCCTTTGGCATTTTGATTCATTTCGACAGGTGTATTGAGACGAAGGCGTTCAGGAGATCCACCAGCATCATCATCGTCGTTATCATCATCAGCATCGCTGTCATCACCAACATCAACGTCATCCATGTCAACATCCGCGTCCAACATTGAGGCTTCCCTACGTGAATTCAATATCCTTCTAAAGCCCTATTCAAATTTAAAGAATCAAAACGGATGGGGAAAGCATTTTGCGCTGGTCTACCACAATTATTCCGATGCGTCTACAGATCCAGACAACTACTCAGGCGATCTGAACCGAAAATGATAACAAGAACCCCAATAACATCGGTTCAAGGGAAGTCACGGTGGGAATCAGGCAGTCTCCATCGTACAGCGCGAATTACACTGATAGAACCCCGGACATTTTCTAATATCTTTCATGCCCCTTTGCTGGAGCAGAGGCAAACCTGACTGGGAGGATAGTGAGAAATGTTGGCCATACAACCAACGGTTTGATTATTTTGGGGCCACCGTACTGCTGACTGCTGAGTACCACGGATTACCCATTCACAACTGACAGGCTGATCTGCAAAACTTCTCTGTAAACTTACGTAATCCGAATCTAAAAGCCATTCATACGAGTATTCGTCCGCTAGACAAACATCGATTTTCTTGTCCAAACAAAACATAGCAAAGGAATCTTCATTTTCGTTGGCTGCTGTTGTCACGTAGACTGCAGGTTTAGGGGTTCAGACAACAGATAATATAAGTCAATAACAAAAATGTGTAAAATACTGAGGTAAATTATCGACAAACGGATCTCGTGACTCACAGAAATAACGAAGCTGCACGATGTCTAAAACTAACCCACTACTCAGGAAGTCGCTGATGTTTCATTGACAGAACATAATGCTTTTCGCGCCTCTTGCATCGAATCAGGTAGACGCAGTCCTTGACTTTCTCTGAGACTTAATCAAGACTTGAACCCAGACTGGGCTGAACTTGCCAAACACTATCATGAACGAGACATTTATCTGGTTTTGGTTGGGTCAACCCGTCAAAATCAAATAAGTATGTGAATGCATAATCCGTTTTTTTTACGGTAAAACCCCCTGGAAAAAGACCGCTGACGGGAACGGTTAAGGTAGACACGCCACAATCGTTAGATCTGTTTTTTTGTGGGTTGAAGTATACCTTTTATCAAAGGCTTAAAATCCATTTGGTGCTATCATCTGCCAAACGCTACTTGCGTAGAGTCATGGACTACCTTCATACAAAAATCGCGATGTGAACCAGAACAAACCAAGCTCGGAACAAAGCTCGGTTCTCGGGGTTTTTTCTGTTTTAGTGGTGAACACCGCTTTTAAACCATATATGATTGACATTATGAATACTATTTCACAGGATCCATGCAAGAATCAGTCAAAAATTTACGCTGCTTACTTCCCATATTTGAAGGAAGAACATCGTGAAACATTGATCCGGAGTTGCAGCTATCCATATACAGCACCAATTTGTTGAACATTTTTTTTGAATGCATGTAGGCGATGGTATCGTTCAACTCCATGGCATACAGCTGTCGCAAGACAAGTAGAAAAATTCTCGTGAGCTCCAAATGAGTCAATCGATGAGTCAGTCACCAGTGATGTGGATCCCTTGACTGAAGAATGGGCAATGCTATGTCCTGACTTAGTGCGGATAAATCAGGCTGTGAGATGGTCGATCGTGGCCTAACGGTTACACCTTGCATTTATCAAGCGCATCACTGAAGATTTCCAATAGGGATGGAACAGTCGTACATTGCTTCTCGGCTCTTCAACACAGAATGTTTTCTGATAAATACAAAAACTTCATACTATTTAGGATTCGTGCTGTCGCCTTAGAAGCGAAAAGCAGTACGTTGTCAGGAAAGATTCGGCTGACGGTTCTTCGTATCTTCTACGCCTCTCGAGTGACCATATACGACCAGATTCTTTGTTCACGTTATCTAACTTTGCTCAGCAGTCTGAATGGATCGACCACAAAATCATGTGAGTCGAACGTCTTAAACTTCGTAAAAACAAAATGTATGTGACGGTTTCATTTGGTGCTCCTTGAAAATACCTATCAAACTTAAATTCCTGGGGATGTCACTCTTGAGAATGACGTACGAACATCGTAGCTTGTGTTCCATTTTTCGGTTGGTGTGCAGAATAGCTTGACTATAGACTCTCTTTTATAAAGAATTACCAATGTCATTGCACCAACATGTTTACGTAAGCCTTTTCAAACCGTTCACTATTTAGCTGCCAATTAAAAAAACTGCGTGCTACAAACGTAGTTACCAAAATTAATTAAACTTACTTCTTCTCCTCGGAAGACAATAACGGAAGTGGCACCATGGCCAGAGAAGAAGATGAACACGTTGTCATCAGGACCGCTGTTAATGGGCAGAAAGTGAAAGGTGATCTTGAAGAGTAGCTTATTGACTGGCGCTCCCACAGTTAGGGGGTACACCAAAAACCCCGCGGAAATGGAAGCATTGCGAACACGTAGTTTAGAATATTGTTTTGTACACGCTGCTGGATATAGTCAGTAGCTGGATTAACCTCCACGAGTCTGTTATTTGCATGGTCACGTGAATACGGGTATGACCATTCGATTCTTTGGGCGCCTGTTGGTTGATTCGTATGGTTTTAAATGTTTGGAGATGGTTGGAAGCAGTGTTCCAATTTAGCAGGTCTTGTCCTCTTCCGTTGGAACGGTCACACTCAACGCTTTTGAAAAGACGCTGTTTTTGGCATGATTACATCTGTTTAATGAAATGTCCACATGATATATACACTATTGAGGAAACATATTATAACCAAGTTGAGGCGATCCTACATTTCACACTTGGGTATTCAAGAAGCCATATGTTTTTATCTAAATCTGATCTGGAAATGTTCTCTTTCTGGGTCGTTGATCAGGACGGTGTTGATCAGTTCTCAGCTTGCGAATGTTTCATCACCAACCGAAGTGACATCATGAGTGAGTGGTTGGGTTGGAAATTACTCCATACCTGTTTGATATTATAGGGCTGTGACTGGCTGGAGGGATCATACACTTCTCGAGGTCCAAATGGTCGATTTCAAACTGCGCTGCGTTGTGGCTGACACCCCCTGAATTCGATTGCTGCCTAAAGTAGTTTCTGTCTGAAGAACTTTTGTTCATGGTCTGAATGATCAGTTACCGATTTCTAATGTGCTGCTTACTGGCTTTCCACATTCGATTGGCTCTCTCTCCGACGTCTGTTGTCGTTAGTACATTTTGATTGGTTGTTTCTAAGTTGCTGTTGTGCTGTAGCCTGATTTTTTGAAGTTTGGTTTCATGAATGCTCTCCCAGTTAACAAAACTTATTTATTGTGCAGATGAGTTTATCACCTTTGAATACCTATTCCATAGACCATCTCTCTTAACTTGTCTATCCCCACTAACTACAGGCGGCATCCGAAAAACTGAATTTCTTCAATTTAGTATTGGAACAACTTTTAACCACCTTTATGTTCATCTACTTATTATATTTTTTTAACTTGTCTGCTTAAATCATAATAGCATACCAGAAGTGCAAAAGTTGACGGAACAATATAACATCGAGGTCGCCTAAGGTAAATTTTTGTAGGACGTTAGCCAAATTTTAAAATACAAACGATTAGACTAACAATAGGTCTAGTAACAAAACATATCTCTTTTGAGTATGTTGAACGAAATATTGTTTCTGAAAATTTGGTTTTGCAGAAAACTAGCTTGCTGCAAACGGATATAATCTACGTCACGGGCAGCGGAATCTTCATACTCTAGGCGACAGCAAATAAAATGCTACAGATCTATTACCACTTGGAGGGTGAGTTAACGAATGAGTGTTTGTCAAATTAAGTGCTTTGGAAGGGTTTATGCGGTAACTCCCCACCCCAAGCTATTTCGAGGACTTGGCGAAACCTCAGAATAAAGCCTATATGAACAGCTAGCAGACCAACACGTTCGAATGGCGACCGAACAGACCACGAGGCACTAAGTGCCCGGAAGCAAACCTGAATGGCAGCAGACCAACTAATACGAAGCTTTTGAAGAAGACCCAACAATCAGTGTTCACAAAACTTTTAAATCAAGGGGGTTCATCCCAACTGCAAACGAAAAATATTTGTTCACGAGAGCTGGGAATATGTACGGAAGCATCCACCGCAAGTCCCTGTTCAAAACACCTGTTCATCAGATAACACGCACAAAGAGCGGCTAATTACGGATTTCGCCACAATTGCAAATCCAAAATGTGCATGAATGGCTGGATGAGAGACATATGGTTTGCGAGTAAACAAATATTTGCCTGGTTTCCTGGTTTTTTCTGTATACCGACGCTTCCCATGTCGTCATTTTTAGGTCAAAAAGGCGGGAACGTAATTTCGAAAGAACAACTGTGACTTTGGCAACCCACATAGGCAACAGAGGTAATATCAAAGCTGCGAGCATTATGGGGTAAACACGAAACAGATTTGAGGGCCCGGGATAAACCGACAGGGCCGCCAGTGGACTGGGATTTCGATCATCCAAAGTACAGTGTTTATTTGCGTTGTTCAACGCCGTGAGTTAAAACAGATCCTGAATCTGATCAAACCGAAATTGACCGACACAACGATGTGCAAGACCAAGCAACACGCACAGCTGCGCTTATCTGAATATTTTCGAAACTTGTTAACAGCGGCGATTGATGCCTATGATTTAATAATAACCAAAACTCAGAAATAGATGCACCGGGTTTCCCCTGGAGTGATGCCTAATCGAAGAGATTATGTACCAATTTAATTACGAGAATACTGAACAGGCATTTCATAAATCCGATGACGGTGACCTGCAAAACTAGAATTCTGGTTGTGATCAACAAGTGTACAAACAATATCCACTTCCGCGCAAACTCACCTTTTCAGCACTTTCCTTTTGTTGGCTTCAAGTTTCTCATCGCCTGTTAACACCCTCACGAAGTTATCCCGTGTGACATCCTAAAACGGATGAACATGCGTGACCAATTATTCCAGTGACAATGGTGTTCCTTACACTCACTCTCTTCCCGGTGACCATCCATCATTAATTGAAATCTAAGATGAGCCCTTCATCCCCAGTCATATTTTATTCACGATGATCGCTGTGTGCTGAAAACTTAATAATTCGATTGTTGGTCTGTTTATCAAGCATGGCATTTGGATTTACACCCTAAGCCTATGGTTGGTAGTTAAGTCGAAGTTGGACTACCCGGAAGCACTAACAAGTAGCCCTCATCTAACTCAGTAGCTAAAGGATGCAACATACGTGAGAACTGGCCGCTATCTTGAAATGAGTATCACCCATCAGCACTCAACTAAATCACAGTTGAGCGTCTATTATCTATGATATTCTTTAGCTTAATGTGCTGTCCTGGACACGCTGCTTGGTTTGGTTGGTGTAACACTAGGGATATCACAAGATATTTCTCCGAAGAAGCTATTCGGGAACTGTTGGTCTTCGTGCACATTTCGTGGTTCTTTTGACAAGAAAGCTAAACTACTTTATAGGCCAAAAGCGGACGGCTGAACTCGGTCATGGGGTGCTTGAGTGTTTTCTATGACCTAATGACTGGTGTTCGTCCAAGTGGATCGAACATACTGTACTATGGTGAAACTAAATAATCTGCCCTACGGTTTGTATTGTGTTTTGATCAACGGTGTCATTTTGACTGCATATTGTGTAACAGGGTGAACAGATACAGGAATTCACTTGACTGCTCCGCACCGGAGTACGGACTTACTTTTCCACGGTAGTCAATTACAACCCCAGTGTATACATCTTTGTGCTGGTAATCTTGGAACACTTTGCCTTTGAACGGATTTCTGGAATAAAAAATGAAAAGTGGCTATATGTGTTCTGGGAGAAATTAACATTGTAGGTCGAATAGAAAAAAAATGATCCGCTTACAAATTCAGTTCGCACTGGTTTCGCTGGCTTGTTTTGCAATATAAATTTTCACCACGATGAATATACCTTCTGTCACACATAATAATCCTTTATGCAGAAATAATTCTGGTATCCCACAATGATCCATGTTTAGTGCACAACAACGAAAATCACAAATTTGGTGCGAAAATGCATTTTTTTTTGGTAAATTTGCATTCGAACACCGCCAGTGTTAGATTTCATGACCATATCCATACTTCTTGCCCGTGAATGTAATTCGAGTGGACAGGAAGCGAGATGGCTCAAGTGGATAATGCGCGAATATACTGACCGGAAATCCGGTGATTCCAGCCCTATCTCTGACTCCCGAGCTCTCCTGTCTAGGCTTGGGAAACGTGGCTGTAATCTAGACCTCGCGCAACCTTCGCTTTCGTGGCAGCCAGGCACCTTTAAGATGCCGCAGTCGAAAGAACGATCGAACAATACGCGACTTACATTTTAGGCTACGAAAACGAGTACTCAAACGAGTGCACATGAGTATCATCGTCATCGTCATCCTCATCATCAGCATTATCAGAATGTGATACTTGCATCAGATACTTGCATCAGAGTTCATTGGCGTCTACATTCATGAAAAGGCATCAACCAACAGAAAATCTGATAAGACATCTGAAGTTACCCACGAAAACCCTTAATTGCCTGCAACTGTAATTCAACAGCTTTATACATGCGAAATACGAAACAACAATGAGACGTGCTAAATTAAAATAAAGAGCGCGTTGCTACATTCTAATTGTTAACATATAGCGAAAAATGTACGCGATATTCACTTGCGATTATTTGCAATATCGTCGTAGGCGAAAGTGATTATATTCTCCGCTGGAACTTTGTTTTTACGCACCAATTGATACGCGTGGTAAACGTCCGCCTGAATGAGGACACAAATGACATGTGAATTTGGGATAATAGGCAGAATGAGGCATAGACCCCAGAGAAGGCAAGCGGACTGAAGGCAAGCGGATGTATTATCTCGAAAAAAGGAAGCATGATTCTAATCCGGAAGGGCTTTTGTGAACCAAAGGTCTACATCCATCCGTGTCCGAACAACAACATGCTCAACGAATCTGTACGAGCTTGGTATCCCTTGACAGCGAAAATACGTCCGAATCTGCCTTTTGCTTTTGTTCCAGAGAAATAGACACATTGCGTCGAAAATCATGTGGCAATAAATTACTACCCACTGATTCTTAAGAACTAATACAGACGCACAAATTATGTGTAACATATTCGATGCCATTCTCATATAACTCCATGCAAATGAGAGAAGAGCGGACGAACGAATTTGACCAAGATGGATTTCTATATGCTTATTCCATATACACGTTACTTGATCTCACGAAGTATTATAGATTCAACCGCTCACATTCCCAGCAATCCCGTACTATCACAGTAGCAACCAATGTTGTTGGTAAGTCAGTGGTCTTTGTTGAGTTTTCTGAGTCCTGGTTCATACAACAAGTCGGTCTAGGCTACGGTAATGCGGTGCCCGGTAGTGTTACTCTAATACAATGAAGCTACAATGTCAGGACAGACGGTTAGTGGTGGCTGGAAAAACGTTGAATTCATGGTTTATACAACAATATACCTTCCAAGCACAGGTCGCGATTTTTCGTAACATAAGGCAACAATAAAAAATTATGGGTGACGAAAGTCGGATTTCGAATATCGTGAATCACACTATGCACTCAGCAACATCGGAATTAAATAGGACTGCAGAAACGACCCTACCCAAAACAAAATATGGTTTTACGACAAGGAAATACGGAATGTGGGTACATTAGGGTGCCCATTATTTGTGGCTAATGTCCACCGCATTTTCGAGGGAAATATCACAGCAATGGAGACAATAAACGCACAAGACACATTTGGGGGTATATTATTGCAAACTTTCACTTTAGACGCCCTTTCTTACGCGATTAAATAAACCTTTGAGCCTCAAGTCAATAAAAAACAGAAACCTACTTCATGTCGATAATTGTTCCAGGTGTTGGAACCAGCGACTAGGACAACCCAGGTCTTTGACGGATTATTGTTAAAGATGGATGACCAGTTGTGGACACCGATGGCTTCCAACCATCTTACGTGGCTGATGCAGAACAAGAACGCAATCAGAAGCGAACAACGGATTATCATATTCCGGTTTAGCTGAAGCTCCATGTGCCTGGCATTTTATACGGTGCGTCTCCTGTGAATCGACGTTTGCCTAACAAATGTATGGCGATGGTGTGAAAAAAGTTATCCACCACAGTTGCAATAAGTTTGCGGTACAAAGTTTATGCTAATCGAGGTATGATCGACAATTTTGACCAGCTTTCTCAACGACTGATCATTTGAGCAAACCTATTCCAACAAGATGTGGACATTGGTGATCTGTGGTGTTTTCTATGAATTTGTTGAGCACTCATGCGCCTCAAGCAGTCAGGAAGAGCAACCCCAGTATACAACGTTGTTTTCACGTGACTGCTGGCTTACGGGGCACATTTAAAATCCTTTGGTCCAAGGGGACATTAATGCCGACTTTCGTATCAAACGTCACAGCGTTTCACAGTTGGAACACTCCAAGCCTCTTCATGATATCAGTGACAGGGAGTAGACTTGCTGCGGAACAATTTATTACAAAATGCCAGCTGACCAGTAACAATCTATTGGACAGGAAGGCAAACATCTCATATGCAACTTATTTAGAAAAACTAAATATTCATCTTCATTTAAACGCGTCATACTGAACGTTTCTGGACATCCTTCGAGTGTTTGTCAAGTTCAGTTCAAGCATACAAACCGAGTTCACAAGCTCCGCAAAGAACTCACTTTGCAAGCGAAGTTACAAGTAGAGAACATATTACTCTCTTGCCTTGCCTATTTGTAGTATCACCGCTACGCACCTTCATACTTTAAAGATCGTTCGCATGCCATCGCTTCTCATTTACCTCTGTCATGTGGGGTTCGGCAACATATCTAGTCGGCCGTCATTTTGATGTATCATGCGTCTTATTTACTCTTTTTGATCCCCGGCCATTTCGCATCGTATAGATGTTCCCCACGCCGTCGGTAACGACAAACGGAACCCGAAATTGACTGCGCAGCTTTCGCGACCCCAGGTCACTCCTTCCAGGATACTGGTGATCCTACTATTTGAATTTCGTTCCTATGAGGAAAGCTCACGCGTTCCTGCTTGCCGTTTTATGCCTAGTATTTACCAGAACAGTGGTTAACGTTTCTTGAGCTCTCCTCCATTCTCCCCCTAGCTGCAGCGGAGACAAGCTTGTTGCCGGCCGCTGGCGAATTTCAGTAGCATCACCGTTACAAACCTTCACCCTTTAAAGGTCGTTCACATGCCACTGATTTCCACTTACTTCGGTCAGGACGGCTTCTGCAGCGGTGTCACCGTAAAAGACCCGTAAATTCCACGGACCACAATTCGCCGCATTCTGGGACAGCAATATTTGTTCCATGGAGTGGATTGCCCTGTCGTGCCCCTTCCATCATTTTGCATCGCTTACAGGAAACCAAATAATCCATCACCTTACTTCTCAAGCCGGGACAGCAGACAATCTGCCAATGTATATGCCATCCAACGATAAGCATCCGTCTCAAAACGCTAGTTTTCACGGGTAGCACAACATCGGAATCAGTGGCGTTACAGTGAATTATGCCAGCTTCATTCGGACTCACCTAGTCAAAATGATTCTGGAGCTTTTTTAATTTTTTGTCTCCCTCTTCGTCCTAAAAGCTCCCTTCATGCAACAGAGCGGTTGCAACAATTTGTAAAACAGGATCTTGCCGTTGGCTTTGCACCAACCTTCCGGGATCCAGTTCGACAACGAGATCATTGGCACCAATCATGATCCTGAGGACCCCATCTTCAAACTCTGGACTTGACAGGCAATCAGACAAATTGTTCTCCTTCCCAGGCACGTGCTGCATCGTGAGTTGCACTCTTGCATTCGTACTGCCAATTTTTGGCACTGGGCTAACTTCTCCGTGACCCACTTTATGACCCAGCGGTGTCACGGACCTTCGC
>NW_008751894.1:195045-209552 GCF_000715545.1 Opisthorchis viverrini | reverse complement strand
AGTTGCAATAAGTTTGCGGTACAAAGTTTATGCTAATCGAGGTATGATCGACAATTTTGACCAGCTTTCTCAACGACTGATCATTTGAGCAAACCTATTCCAACAAGATGTGGACATTGGTGATCTGTGGTGTTTTCTATGAATTTGTTGAGCACTCATGCGCCTCAAGCAGTCAGGAAGAGCAACCCCAGTATACAACGTTGTTTTCACGTGACTGCTGGCTTACGGGGCACATTTAAAATCCTTTGGTCCAAGGGGACATTAATGCCGACTTTCGTATCAAACGTCACAGCGTTTCACAGTTGGAACACTCCAAGCCTCTTCATGATATCAGTGACAGGGAGTAGACTTGCTGCGGAACAATTTATTACGAAATGCCAGCTGACCAGTAACAATCTATTGGACAGGAAGGCAAACATCTCATATGCAACTTATTTAGAAAAACTAAATATTCATCTTCATTTAAACGCGTCATACTGAACGTTTCTGGACATCCTTCGAGTGTTTGTCAAGTTCAAGCAAATGGTACAAACCGAGTTCACAAGCTCCGCAAAGAACTCACTTTGCAAGCGAAGTTACAAGTAGAGAACATATTACTCTCTTGCCTACCCCATTTGTAGTATCACCGCTACGCACCTTCATACTTTAAAGATCGTTCGCATGCCATCGCTTCTCATTTACCTCTGTCATGTGGGGTTCGGCAACATATCTAGTCGGCCGTCATTTTGATGTATCATGCGTCTTATTTACTCTTTTTGATCCCCGGCCATTTCGCATCGTATAGATGTTCCCCACGCCGTCGGTAACGACAAACGGAACCCGAAATTGACTGCGCAGCTTTCGCGACCCCAGGTCACTCCTTCCAGGATACTGGTGATCCTACTATTTGAATTTCGTTCCTATGAGGAAAGCTCACGCGTTCCTGCTTGCCGTTTTATGCCTAGTATTTTCCAGAACAGTGGTTAACGTTTCTTGAGCTCTCCTCCATTCTCCCCCTAGCTGCAGCGGAGACAAGCTTGTTGCCGGCCGCTGGCGAATTTCAGTAGCATCACCGTTACAAACCTTCACCCTTTAAAGGTCGTTCACATGCCACTGATTTCCACTTACTTCGGTCAGGACGGCTTCTGCAGCGGTGTCACCGTAAAAGACCCGTAAATTCCACGGACCACAATTCGCCGCATTCTGGGACAGCAATATTTGTTCCATGGAGTGGATTGCCCTGTCGTGCCCCTTCCATCATTTTGCATCGCTTACAGGAAGCCAAATAATCCATCACCTTAGTTCTCAAGCCGGGACAGCAGACAATCTGCCAATGTATATGCCATCCAACGATAAGCATCCGTCTCAAAACGCTAGTTTTCACGGGTAGCACAACATCGGAATCAGTGGCGTTACAGTGAATTATGCCAGCTTCATTCGGACTCACCTAGTCAAAATGATTCTGGAGCTTTTTTAATTTTTTGTCTCCCTCTTCGTCCTAAAAGCTCCCTTCATGCAACAGAGCGGTTGCAACAATTTGTAAAACAGGATCTTGCCGTTGGCTTTGCACCAACCTTCCGGGATCCAGTTCGACAACGAGATCATTGGCACCAATCATGATCCTGAGGACCCCATCTTCAAACTCTGGACTTGACAGGCAATCAGACAAATTGTTCTCCTTCCCAGGCACGTGCTGCATCGTGAGTTGCACTCTTGCATTCGTACTGCCAATTTTTGGCACTGGGCTAACTTCTCCGTGACCCACTTTATGACCCAGCGGTGTCACGGACCTTCGCGGGAGCTGTGACTTACTTCATTCATCCACAAACCAGCATCACGTTGGCGCTTGTATAACCGTCAAGCTTGATTGCGCCATACCTCGTCACCGGGGCGGTCGGCCGGCTCGTCGAACTCCGCCGCAAGGAATTCCTTCGTGGTGGCCCAGTCCATCTTCAAAGAACCCCTACTGGCATCATACATTGTCGTCTTCGTCCGCCCCCATGAGGAGGATCTTCAGCGTCGCGAAATTACTCCGGTCGGTCTCCAGACCGGTGGCCCCCGCGACCTCCTAAAAATCCTGCAGGAAGTTTTGAACATCCCCATTCTCAAAGGGTTGTGGCCACGGAAACCTGATCCTTATCAAGGTGATGGCATCAAAATAAAGGAAGAATGCCTTCAATGCGGAGTAGCTTATTACAAACAACCAACTGACCAGTTACAGTCTATTGGACAGGAAGGCAAACATCTCATGCGCAACTTACTTAGAAAAACTAAATATTCATCTTCATTTAAACGCGTCATACTGAACGTTTCTGGACATTCTTCGAGTGTTTGTCAAGTTCAAGCAAATGGTACAAAGCGAGTCCACAAATTCCGCGAAGAACTCACTTTGCAAGCGAAGTTACAGGAAGAGATAATATAACTCCCATGCCTGCCCCATTTGTAATGTCGCCCTCACATCAGCATTCCTTGCGTATATGAGATGAAGAATTTTTTTTCGATGTCTGAAACTTTCTTTTGATACTTCGTCACTCGTGTCACCAGTGAACATTATGTGACACTGTGATTTTGGTTAGTGTGATTGAATGATGATTGGCGCTATATTCTGTCCAAATGAGAGTAAACCGCAGTGTTGATGAGCTTTTCTTTGTTCAACGTTTACCTGCTTGTCGGGAGGGAGAATTAAGTGGGTTTTTCTCTAATAAAATGCAACAGATTATTTAAAAGGTGGGCAAAATACGTTTCTTTGGAAGCTTCAGTTCATCAGAAGTCTCGGCATGTATAACATCTCCTGATTCAATACACGATACCGTCGGGCATGAACTGCGTCTCGCAGTTCCCTTCTTCCGGCTTCCAAAAGCCAGTTGACATCGAGCAATCTTTTACATGTAACAGCATCATACGAGTTATATTAGTAAAAATGTCCATCACCACAATACCAACTCAGTGGGAATCCCTGATTTGCCTGAACGTTTATATATCTAAGTTGGTGCGAGGTGGAAACCTTCAGTATGTAACGGATATCGAAGTTGGGCCACAGAACCCGTTGCTCAACGGTCGTACGACTAAAGGCTCACTCGTCCACATGCGCCGGCAACAACTGGGAAACTCTATTCTTCACGAGAAAACCAGCGCAACCATTGTCTCGTTGGCTGGATATTATGGCACAAGCGGAGGAAATTATCGCGGAACAGCAGGTAAAAGAAACACCAAGTTGGGTATTGTCTGGTCGCCAGGAATGCTACCTAGGTGTTCGTGCATTATTAAATCCTTGACCATCCGGACGCACCGTATGATGGAATTCCATTTTTAGCACCGGCAAATCTTGTGAGCCTCTTGCTGCTCAGTTGGACGGTACTGGTGTTGTTGACGAATATCAGTCAGGATTATACCTTATTTCATTGTTTACTCGATGGATTTAGGTGGACCATATTCGTACGTGTGCTCTGATTCCGCAAATGAACAAATAACCAAAATGTTCACGACCGCTTTGGAGGCACCGTACTCAATACAAGCTCCTTTCTGCCGAAACTCAGCTAGTGCGTCGCCCAATTTGGACACACCTAACCGAGGACCCAAAGAAATGAGGAATTACAAGTGTACTCAGGCTGACAGTTAGTTCACAGGCGTTTCACTGTCACCAGCATAGGAAGCAACATCACAGTGGAAGGCCAATACATAATGAAACATTTGCAATCCAAATTTTTGGCTTGACTGACAGATCAGCAACCAGATGACCAATAACATGTAAAGTCACCCGAGTTGGCACTCTCTCGACATATGTTTTCAGTGCTTGTACCGGCCAGAAAAGGCATCACAGGGTGCTTTTATCGACATTTGTGCTCTGTCTGATTGCTTTTAAAAGCTTCCATTTTCGCAGCCGTATTCACCTAAGTTCACCTTGCTGACTCTCACAGCACTACATTTGAACATAATCTGCCGAAATTCAAAATTGCAAAATGGCAGTTTCAATATTGTGAACATAATAACAATAATACTAATATTCAGCTTCAGAACCGTTTTGGTATTCAGCCACCATATTGCCCGAGGGAAACACAAGTGCTGAGCAATCGCCGGGTAGCCCAAGCCTGGACAGGATTGGTCGATATGCCGAGGCTGGATTCGAAACACGGTCAGTAATTTCTGGATATAAGCACTGGAACATCCTGGGCTCCT
This sequence comes from Opisthorchis viverrini, assembly GCF_000715545.1. Classification (NCBI taxonomy): domain Eukaryota; kingdom Metazoa; phylum Platyhelminthes; class Trematoda; order Opisthorchiida; family Opisthorchiidae; genus Opisthorchis; species Opisthorchis viverrini. Next base: position 205,397 of record NW_008751894.1, on the reverse strand, counting down.
AAGACAAACTGAACTTCTTAAAGCAGGTTTCTACGGCGGATTTGAAGTTCAACCATGTTCCTTGAGAGAGCGTTATAACATGCACCCGAATGACATCGGTACCTACGATATCTTGCAGCGTCTGAAACGTGGGTTATTTTCAAACAAGAATTGTAAACATCTGTGAGCATTGCAGGAAGTTTCAGGGCTACGAATAAACACAGTCAATTTTTATCACTTTACACAAAAGCTTTCTATGTTCAAACCGAAGTCTCATGAAATCTCGGATGTGTAACTACTGGTCGGTCATTGTTACTGGTCGCCCAGATGTCGTCTATTTTTCAGTATTTTTTCGTCTAATTTGGCCACCTCTCTGGAACAGACTGCAAGTTTATACGAGAGAGCCTTGAGTATGTACATGGACTTATCCTTCTGAGAATTTGATAAGAGCCTGTGTTTGTTGCGCGGGGCATCGTAACATGAACTGAATCATTGTAAACTATTTGCCATGTCTGAGTAGGTGAATAAGTGATTAAAATTGAGTAATCAGTTTCACATGTCATCGGGTTTTTGAAAGTTACCGTAACTACATCGGTGACTGCGGTGAGATAAGCTACCAAAATGCATTTTATGTGCTACGATTTTTCATGTGGTGCTGAATAAGTACCGCACCGCTGAAGATCTGCTTTCGATATCGCTTTGGGGCAGTTATATTTGGAAAACATCATGTTGCCACTTTGCGACGCAATAAAAACAATCTTACTTGTGAAATCACACTGTTAATTCGTACATCTGACTCCCCGTAACTCGGCGTGAGCTTTGCACCATCGTCTCTCCTACCCCAGTGTTCCGGCTGTAAAACATTAGAAAAATTTCGGTGACTTGATAAACCTCGGTGATGAGGTATATTACGAATCTTTGTGAATACGAGCAAGCTTCTTGATTGGTGACATGAGTTGTTCAAACCGAAGTCCACATTTGTGCTACCTGTAAAAAACCGGTTAAAGGCCGTTTATAAATCAGTATCTCATCCGCTTAGAAAATTCAAGATTGAAAATTTTATCCTTGAAAACTATGCGCAGTGGATTGATAACTCAATAAGTTGTTTACTTCTGAGGAGACACTGCTGAGATATTATGAAACAGCATGAACGTGAGCACATTCCAGGATAAGCGAGATCCGGTACATTTCAGATTGGTTAGGTAGACCATCTGTAGTGTTTACTTAAGCAACGGTTCGCTTTTGACACAAAAGCCTCATTAGGCCAATTGAGCAGGTCGCCAATTTGGTCAGGTTATAAGACAGGCGAGGAACAAATCAGTGATCCCCCTTCAGACAGTCACACTAGATCACTGTTTAGTGTGAATTAAGGCTCTTGCCGTTTAATGTGGTTGTCAAAATCTTACTTTGGTGGATTCGAGGAGTTTCAAACAAATGCTGATCCTGTTTGGTTCGTTAATGTTTCACTTCAGGGTGCTTCAATTAATGGTTCACCTCCGTTTTCATTGGTAGATTTTCTTTGGTCTTTGTGGGGTTGTCAGTGCTGCGGCGATTTAATTTGTGCGTGTGGGTTGAGGTCAAGTGGAATTCAGACGATGATTACTCTTCCTTCTGTTGACCACACATCAACACGTGGTCAAATGCCATCTTCCAAATGCTTTCAAGTTCCACGCCTTTCATTCAGTTAACCCTGGGATCCTTAGCGATTTCTACAGCCCCAGGTATCAGTCTTTGTGACGTGGGCCGTGGTCCTTGCCTCAGAATATCAAGATTATCTAAATCTATTTTTGTCCCGTATGCAGTGCGTGTTCCGCAATTGCCGAGCCTTCCAGCAACGCTTGATATTTTTCTGCGTTTCTCGGCGGCTGTTCACTTTTCTGCTATGCTCTCCGATGCTCGTGTGTGGTTCCCTGTTCGTCGGTCCTTGTTGCCGTCGTTACACTTAGTTTCGTAAACACTGTATCTGGCTGTGTTTTTCGGGATGCAGTCGCTCAACTGCACCAGTGCAGGGCGTAGTGTGTTCCCTCTTTGGAAGGCTGCTCTCATATAAGCCGTGTTTGGAATTCTTCGAAGTACCCCGGATGTTCCTGCTTCGTCTCTCAACCGGTACCAACACCCCTCGCAATTGATGCACAATCAAGCTGCCTAGATGTACACTACCCCGAAGTTTGTTATTCACTTTAATTTTGGCCGCTGTCCGATCAGGTTCTTCTGTGCACAGGACTCTTACACGCTTAAACGCTGATGAGGCAATGCTAGCGGACACCGATTCCGGGTGGGCAGACGAGTAGCTCAAATCTGCCACAGTGTCTTTTGGGCTTCCGGTCTTTAGTTTTCCCCGCGACCTTATGTGTTCTGCAGTCCAAAAGTGCCAGTGCACCCGAAGTTGAATCTGTCTCCATAATAAATTTGATCTGTGGGCTTAATTCATGCAGATAATTGTAAAGCACGCTAATTTCTTCTGGTCCCATCATCACGAAAGTGTCATTTGCATACGGCCAGAATATCTTAGGTGGGTGTGGAAATCCGACTCCGGCTCTCTGTTCCCATACTTCCTTAAATATATTTGCCAAATCCAGGAGTATTTGAGTTTCCATTGTTTGACCTTGATTTGATTATAAACCACTCCGTCAAAAAAACGAATTAGGTGAGATTAAAGAGAGCTTTTATACCTTCAACTATTTCATCTACCGCAAGCTGAGTGAATTCTGAAAGGAAGGTTTTTAATGGTGACTGTCAATTGGCTATTTCTAAGGTGTCGCCTTTTGTCACTTTTGATCATAACGAATTGATAACCGAACTAACAACGATGTTATCTTGTTAATCGGGGACACCCACAACTTTGTCGGCGAACTCACGTGAATTTTTAACGTAACAACTAGATTTCTCGGTGAAGGGCTTTAAACTACTGGCCAAGCATCTGGCCAATTCATGCGGTGGGAACGTATTTCGTCTATCATCTGTCTCACAGAAATTCTTAGTTTATGTAACACCGAACTTCCAACCAAACGTAATCCCTCGATGCAATCGGACCTGAGCGCTATGCAAGTCAATCGACTATCTACTAATTATTCGCCGAAATCCCGTTCTCTGTCATCATTTTCAGGTTATCTTACCACAATCGGTCTAATATTTGACTTAACCAAAGTGGTTATCTCTTAACAAGTTTAGCAATATTGTCTCCCATCCTTCCATAGCGGAAAACCACATTGCATGGTCATGTGTTGATCCTATTTGGGAATCGACAACTAGCCTCATTTGCACACGAATTCGTTTTCGTTGGGAGCCCCAAGCGGGGGCGAAACCTGTCCTGAGTTGTCTAAGAGTTTTCAGCAAATTTACCAGTAATGTTTTTGACTTAAACAACAGCGTATTGCGTACCTCGAATATCGCACCAACTGGAATACTAAGCAGGCTTGTGCACCACATTCGTTTGAAGCGGACCATCACAAACAGGCGATTCTCCTGGATCCTCTGAGTCTCTCGTCAAGACCGAAGTCATGTGCAAATGAGCGAAGTTTTGTCCGAATTCGGTTGAAGTAGAATATGAGGTAGATGAAAACTCGGGGACCGGTAACGACGAATGATCACACCGGTGGTGAGCTGTTGATGGATTTTTGGCAAACTTATGAGTAATGTGACTTCCAGAATTAACATGGTCAACATGCACGCCCCCAGATCCTAGCAACTTTCCGGTGATTCATGAAACAGGAATTCGTTAGCTTGAAGTTGATGAACATCTAGCTCATTGATTACGGAGGAGTGAACGTTCCACTTGCTAGTGTCCAGCGACATGTATACGGAATATCTGCAATGGCCAGTTTGTAGTTTACGTATCAGTAAATATAGGGAAGCCGTTGGCTTCGTTGATGCTTACCGGAAAACACTAAATGCGTTTTTGCAGCCAACGGGACAGGAAACTAAAACCCTTTTAAGCACCTTGTTTCAAAATAAACTATTATTATTATTATTGAACGCGCCCTCTCGAACTTCTCTGGATTTTAACTGACTATCAGGCAAATGTAAATGGGTGATACCGAACCTAACCCGATTGTCTGATTAACTAGAAGACGCCGAAGTCGATGGTACATCACCCGGGAGATGGATTTGCCCTTGGTCGATGGTACGGCAGCACGATAAGCTAGCAGCATCGTTAGCACCAGTCGAGTCGTTCGGTCAACTATCACTCCTTGGTTGTTCGATCAGATCATCCGCTGGGGGTGATATGTTGCCGTCCGCATCCGTCCGGTTCCCACACTCCTTGAGCAACTCCTGAGCTTGCAAATGAGTGTAGATTCGCTAATGTCGTGCAAATTGATTTCAAGTAGAACCTAAGGTTGACGGAAAATCTAGTACTGCGCCTACCTGATGAGCCCCAAGAAGGGCGAAACCGATCGTGGGCCCCCGACTTTTTTTACCAACCTTATGAGTTCCGCGCTGCAATTATACAGGGTTTTGGACATCTCGAATATCGTAGTAAGTGGGACATGAGGCGGCCTGTTGCGGCACATTCAGTTGCTTGTAAGCATCACAAACGTGAGATGCGACTGAGTTTAAGATGAGTCTCTCGATACACCAAACATCGCAAATTAGTTTGCAAATGAGTGTATATTCTCCAACTATCGAAATGTTCACTTTTAAAGCAAGGCCTCTGATTGAAAGCGATCATTTTCGGCATCCTATGTTTCGCCACTTTACAACTACGCTGATTGTCGTCGCCGGTTGGTTTCACAAGGAGAGTTGTTCTGTCATAATCACGATAAATTGATTTCTGCCGGTAGTCACGGAGAAGGGACGATGACATCAACAATCCAGAAATAGGCGATTTGCGAGACAGATGTAGGTTCCAAGGGATGAGTTGCCCCTGTCGTATACTCTTTCATCAAATGGCATCGCTTGCAGGACACCTCGTGATCCACCATCTCAACACACAACTCGTACCACTGGGCCCTCTGCCGAAGTAAGTCGTGTGTCTTGGGGTATTATTTGTGTTCCATCTCGTGGCGCTATCAGCTTCCCTCTCAAGACGCGTGTTGTCACGGACAGAACAACATTACAATTGAGGTGTTCCAGAAAATTATGACAGATTCACTCACACTCAACCAATCGCAGTGACTCTGGAACGTTTTCAATTACTTGTTTCCCTCCTAGCTCCTAATACGCCTTCCATCTAAAGAGCCGGTGTCAACCTTCCGTAACACAGGACTCTACCGTTTGAGCTGCTTTAAACTTCCGGGATATGTAGGAATTCGTCCTGTATGTGAAGACAATCTATGCTGAAAACGAAGAAGAACTGGTTTCGACAGACATTCAGCCGGGTGGCGCGTGTCGGGTATTGAAATCATAATCTTGCAACCGGAGTACCCAGAGCTCGAGCTTTCCGCGAGGATCTCTGGGGGTCCTGATCCAATCTGCGGGTTTGTGAATTGTTTTGACATGGGATCTTTGTACAAGCAAATATAACCCCAACTTATGGATGGCCCGGTCAATCGCTTATCATACTTTCTCAGTCGTTGAATGCTTCTGCTCCGCGTTAGTCAGGAAACGACCGGCTTATTCGGTAACTAATTTCCTCTGCTTAAGGTCTGCACCGATACCGCGATCACTGGCGTTCGTTGCAACAGTGAACACCTGGTCGACACTGGTCGGTATGTTGGTCAGTTGCTGATCCAGCATCCGCGTTCTGACACTTTCAAAAGCCTCGTGTACTTCCCTGATCCACCCGGATTCCTGCTTTTGTCCGAGCATGTCGTAAATTGGAGCAGCTATCAAATGAAAACCCTTCAGAAACCGACTGTATTATACTGCTTATCCAGGAAGATGCCATTGAGAGGGTTTGGAGCTGGGAACAGCACAGTTCTTGAGCTTTGCCAGCTCTTCTGGCCGTGAACCAACCACCCGTGGCCCACGTTTAGCTCCATTAGTTTCACCGAACTCCGATCTGGCTGTGGTTGAATGAACTGGTTATAGCTGTCCCTCCGGTTGCTGAGATTTTAGATTAGAACTAGCAATCCCGATATTTCAGGGTGTTGAGCTTGTGTTGCCAATGCTGGGAACAATCTGCCAAAGCAGAGGACCGGTAGAAAACGGCGCTCACAATTGAGAATATCATATGATAATTTAATAGGATGCCGTTGGTTTTGCCTCAGGTACGATTCACATTATCGGTAATAGAGCAGTAATCCAATGTTCTATTATGTACAGCTATCCGTGTACGAGGACATTGATTTTTCTAGTGGCGAGGCAAGGAACGCTTGTAGCAGCAGCCCTTTCGAGTGTGCCTCTGTAACTTCGTCTTCATGGGGGCAAGCTGTCTGTTCTTCAGTTGCTCAGCTGTTGAGTAAACCCTGTTCACCTGCGACTGCATTGTGGCCAGTTTCTCATCAGCCGATTCCCGTGCCAGATGCCCGCTGTGTTCCACACCCAACTGGCCGGTTGCTATTGCCAACCGCTACTAGACAATAAGCGTCAACCGCACCCGTCTTGGACAATCTCGCATCCCCTGGCCGTCGACAGGTTTGTCGAGCTCCGCCGCAAGAAATTACTTCGCGGCAAAACAGCTCATTTTCCGATGGCCCATTCTAGCCGCATTCACGCAGCCTTTGCCCCCCTCTGAGGAGTGATTCCAGTGCCGCCAAAATACCCCAGTGAGTCTCTAGTCCAGCTGCCACTGCAGCATCCTCAACATTAACTCAAGGAAATTCCGCACATCCCCGTCTTCAAAAGGCTTTGGTCAAGGTGTCTTCCGATACAATTTCCTTTCATGTGGTCTGAATGTTTCACCAGCTGTATTTCAGGAGGTTATGCATACTGTTTCCAAAGGGTTGGAGGGTGTTGAGACGTATCAAGGTAATATCATAGTGCACGCTGCTGATAAAGCTACTCATTATATGCGACTGTCTGCTGTACGTGTATGCCAATTCGAATACATGCAAGTTACTTGTTACGCTGTGCTGTACACCGGATTTCTAATTCGTCCGATTATACTGACATACGTGCGGAAAATATTTTTCACACCCTCTCCTAGATAAGATCTGGATTACCTGACTAAAAGCGTCTTCTGAGCCCTTGAAGCCAGTATTAAACTTCTTTGCATTCAACTTCTAACATTTCTCCCGTAGCGTTTTTTATGCAACTACAAATTATTTGCCACTACTCTCGCTAAACGCCTCCTTGTCTGAATGATATTCCACGAATTTTAGCCGTAATTGTGCTTCAGAATTTCCTTAAATTTCATCTACCATGCTCCGTTTGTTCACCTATTCTCAATTACCCAAGTAGATGCCATATGTCTGGCCATTTTTCTGGGGCTGCAGTGGTGTCACTGGATGTCATAAGGACACGATGTTCCACGACGCTTTGAGCGTCAAGCCACAACTGCACTATTATGCTGACTTGGTCGAAAGGAAGTAAGTCTATAAGCCGTCAAGTACTCACACTTGGCTACGTGTGGTCATTGCAGTTGTTCCACAAGGTTCTGTTTTGTCGCCATGTTCCTGTCGTTTGTCAACGAACTTCGGTGTTTCTGGTCAAAAGTGACCGAACCATCCACACTTTCCAGTCAACGATGGCGAAGTTACTTTCCCAACATCTGTTTTTAGTCTCATCGCTACAAAGTTTGTTAGCGCCCAATAATAGTGGATAATACGTTCCTCCGCGTGAAGATCCTTTTCCAATAATTTGGCGCAATACGACATAACAGTGGGAGTTCATGTGTAATCAAAATAATAAATATAAATCAATCATTCAGTTGTCTTACCGTTCAATCCAAAGAATTACGATGGTTAAGATACTGTCCAATTCTAGACAGGAGCAGGCGAAATGCCAAGGTTGGGCTGGAAACGCACCCTCCGATCAGTAAGTTCGCACCGTAGCTACTGAGCTATCTCGAGGTCTTTATGGACAATGGTCACTGATATTTGTTCTATGGTTTTGCTGTAAATCTAAAATCTTGGCAGGGTGGGGGGCTGGACCGAGGTGCGTGATTCGCTTTGGGCGTTTTCGTAGCACCTTCAGTCTGGGAGAAATTGACATGTTAATTTCGTTGCGACTTACTCAATCTTATGTCTTCTATTGTGGGAAGCAAATACATCATTTACGTTAGTTAACCCTCAGCCCAGAGAAACAAAATTCAAAAGCCGATGAGCGGTCATGCACGCCAAGAAGCACCACCAAATGTGTTTAGCGTTCAGGCACCTCTCAGAAGCACGATTGATGTTGATGGGCGTTTACTAAACGCCTATCAGACATGCTGTAATAATGTTAAAAATGGCCCCTTAAATAGCACCGGGCCCTCATAACATTTGCATTCGCACGCGCTCGCTTGTTTTGAATAAATCTGTTGTGTAGCCTTACGGGAGTGGGAAAAGCCCCTTGATATAACGGTATCATTCCATTTAATTCACTTCGACATTTAGGCAAAGAAGAGATTTGGCTGAAGAGTTCCACAAGTTGGTGGCGAAAACTTGCTTCTATCTGGTCGGCTTCCACTAAACTTGATGTTGCCTGCCTCCAAACAGCAACTAATTCGCTGCAGTGTACGAGTAAGAACTTTAGCCAACAGCAGAAGGACTGTCCAGTACGGATTGATTTTGTATGTTAGTCTGAAGGTAGACATATTTGAAACGTGTTAGTCAACTGTCAGACCGAATCTACTCTGTGGCGTTGACTCGTGTTTGATTTATTCCTCTGCGATTTTCCATCAACCGTGTTTCAATTGAACATCACGTTTATAATCCTGTCTAATGTAACCCAGAAAAATGAGGCCTGTAGTTAGTTGCTGAAGGTTTTTATGCAATCGTATATGTAGCGGGTCGTTTTAATAATAGGTGTATATATTTTGTTGCGCACTAGCCGAGTGGCCAATCGGCCTGTTGCCCCGGTTGGCGTTTTATTGATCAGTTCCTAAGCAGGTTTTCTTCCTCCTCTGATAAACGATCTGTCCAATGTCCTGATTTCTCAGCGGTACTGCGCATCCGGTGTATCCTAAATTTCTTCTTTGGAGTACGTAAATAGTGATTCTACACAAGATACATGCAGCCTGTATTCGGTCCCGTTTCGCCCCACGCGCATAAATATCGACCAGTTGATGAATCTGATACAACACCATCAGGCTGACAGGCTGGTAAGAGAACTGCCAAAACAGGCAATTCCAAAAGTCTCTTTACCAGTCTGATTTTCAGACAAATTGACGCCTTCCCAAATGTCTCACCTAAGCATCCGATGAAGTTTTAAAGAACTGTAGGAAAACTCATTGAAAGTCGATGCGGCTGAGTTCGGTGATGCGTCTCTAGCACACTCAGAGCGATCACGAGAAACTTCGTCAGTCATCCATGGTGCTATGGTACGTCGAATTTGCGGAGGCGTCTTGGTGATTTCACAAGGCTTGAGAAAGCTACTCGGGCACTGTTGGATAGCCAAGATCAGAAGCTCTTGTGCTGCCTGAGAATTCCCTATGACCAGTGTTATGACTAGTGTTCGTTCAAGTGGATTGATCATTCTGAAATATAGTAAAACTGATTAATCTTCCCTGCGGTTTGTATTGTGTTTTGATCCGCTGTGTTATTTACTTACATCTTGTGTTACACGATAAACTGATGCAGGGATCTATCTGATTGCTGTGCACCGGAACACGGGCTTACTTATTCACGGTGATCGATTAACACACCGTTATAGACGTCTACGCGTTCGTAGTGATGGAACACTGGCCTTAAACGGTTTTCTGGAATAAAAGAATTAAAAAGGGCATTGGATTTTTGAGAGAATCTAACATGTAGTTCGAACAGAAAGAAATGAAAGGTTCATAAATGCTGCTGGATGTTTGTTTCCGGGCTTCTTTTCGTATAAATTTTCCCGACCGTGAGTGCATCTTCTCCCACACATTCGATGGAGTGTGACTAATAATCCTTTACGCAGAAATAATTTAGGTATCCACGAATGAACGCCATAAAGTGCACAACATAGAAAATTACAATTTTTTACGAAAGCGTAATTTTTTATGTGACTGTACGTTCAAAGATTATTCTCCTCTTTGGCTGCATTACAAAATGTTTAGCTGACCAGATTGCTTACTCTTTGGTCCACATCATCAGACAGGTTATGTACTAAAGCATCTAGGTACCAATATGATTACTTTCAGTCTACCGACAAAGCAGCGAGTACATATCATCCTCATGATCATCATCCTGCTCATCGTCATCATCACCATCATCATCCTGATCGCCATCATCAATATCATCATCCTGATCATCAGCATTATCATCATCCTAAACATCATACTGATCATCATCATCATCATCATCATCATCATCATCATCATCATCATCATCATCATCATCATCATCATCATCATCATCATCATCATCATCATCATC
>NW_008751894.1:173819-192306 GCF_000715545.1 Opisthorchis viverrini | reverse complement strand
TCATGATCATCATCCTGCTCATCGTCATCATCACCATCATCATCCTGATCGCCATCATCAATATCAGCATCCTGATCATCAGCATTATCATCATCCTAAACATCATACTGATCATCATCATCATCATCATCATCATCATCATCATCATCATCATCAACATCCTCGTCATCATCACCATCACCATCATCATCATCCTCCTCATCACCATCGTGATCATCATCATCATCATCACCATCATCATCATCATCATCATCAGCTGCAGCAGCAGCACAAAAACGACATCTCGATATCAATGTAATTCATTGCATACTACTCAAAAGAGCACTCAAACGAATATATATCATTATCACCATCGTCATCGTCATGACCATCAGCAGCAGGTGTTGCTTCCATCAGGGTTCTATGGTGTCGGCAGTCATGAAAACGCATCAATCTAGCGAATATCTGATATGACGGCAAACCAATGAGACGCGTCAAAGCCAAACAAGGAAGCGCTTTTCTACAAGTTAGTTGCCACTGCATAGCGAAAATTGTACGTGATATTTACTTGGGATTGTTTGCATTATCATCGTAGGTGAAGGTAATTATGGTCTCCGCTGCAAATTGTTTTCACGCAGGATTTGATACGCAAGGTACACGTCCGCCTAAATGACAGCACAAATGAGAGCACAAAAGGACAGCAGGCAGATTGGCGCATGGAGGCTAGAGAAGGCATGCACAGTGTAGAATCTTCCATATTTGGTGGAGTATCAGTTATCCCAACAGTATTTGGATGCATTATCCCGAGAGCAGAAAGCATGATTCTATTCTGGGAGGGCATGTGTGGACCAAAAATCCCCATTCAGGCAAGTGTCCGAACAACGACCTGCTCACCGAAGCTGTACACCCTTGGTATCCCTGGGATTCGAAAATACGTCCGAATCTGTCCTCCGCTCGTGAACTAGATAGATAGTCACATTGTGGCGAAACTCGGTGGCAATGAATTATGACCCAGTTAATCTTAAGAATGGATACACATGCACTGATTATGCGTAAAATTTTCAAAACGATTCTCGTATAACCCGATGCGAGTGATAGACGAGCGGACGAACGAATCTGACCAAGATATATTTGTTTATTGCAAAAACGTGATCTTCCCAAATAGTATAGACTCATACGCTCACATTCCCTAGCTTTTGCGGTGTTTTCAACTTGACCGCCAAAGTTGTTGGTACATCATTGGCTTTTGCTGAAATTTCTGAGACCCGGTTTATGCAGCAGGTCACTGTAGACTACGGTCCTGCGGGACCCGTGAGCGTTCCCCTGATATGATGAAGCTGCAATGTCAGGTCACATGATTAATCTGAGCTTGAAAACAATCGAATTCATGTTTTATACAAAACCATTCCTTCCACTCACAGGCCGTTATTCCACCTAAGATAACGCACCATAAAAAACTTACGGGTGACGATGTCGGATTCCGATTAATTTGACTGACACTATCCAACTCCGTAACATCTGGATTTAACAGGACAGGAGACTCGTCACCACATAAAACACAATATCGTTCTACGACCAAAAAATACACACGGAATACAAACAGTACACTTAGTTGTCCATCAGTTGTGGCTTCTATCCAGCGCTTTTCTAGTGTAATATCACAGCCAAGAAGAAAACTATGTAGGACACAACTGTTTGAGGGACCACTATTGCAAACTTACAATTTGAAAACCCTTTATTGCGGGATTGAGTGAACTTTGGAACCTCAAATCAATAAAAAACCAATGGAAACCTACTTGAAGTCGATAATGTTCCCAGGTGTTAGAAACAATACAACCCAGTTCTTAGACGGCCTGTTTTTAAATAGGGATGACAAATTTTGGATAGTGACGCCGTCCAAACATCCAACGTGGTCGATGCAGACAGGAACGCGGGAAGAAGGGGACAACAAGGTACCATCTCCCGGCTCACTTGAAGCTTCATTTGCCTGGAATTTTATACTGTGCCCCTTATGTGAGTTCAACTTTGCCTTACAAACATTAAACGTTGGTTTGGAAAATGCTTCCATCGAAAACCCAATAGGTCTGCCTTACAAATTTTATGCTAATCGGGGTATGATCAACCATGTTGATCAGCTTGTTCAATGGCTGATCATTTGCTCAAACATTTTTCAACAATGCGCGCAAGTTGGTGATTTTTTATCTTTTCTAAGCCAAATGTGGATCATTTCGTTGAGCGCCGGTGCGCTTCAGACAGCAGGGAGCGGGAAACTGCGTCTGCAAATTAGTTTCACGAAGAGGATGGCTTCTGAAAGCTTTGGTCCAGGGGCGACAACATTACGGGTTTTAGTAATAAAATGTCCTATTGGGAATATTTATTCGGCAAATTTGTTTCCGCAGTGCGCCCAGATAAGGCTTGACAAACTTAGTGAACTCTCAAAAGTTTGATATTTACTCACTGCGTTAATCGCCGATTTCGTGACATTTCTGGTTGATCTAGGTGACTTCGTAGCGAGATTTTCTTTATACGGTTTTGACCACCAAGTGATGATCGGCTCTTACAATCCATATAAGCTGAAATTAGTATTGATGCTCTACTGGTAGTCTTTGTATTGATGAAAATACGCTTTAGAATTCGGAACGCTCACCTGAACACGATAGACTGTTTGGTTTGTTGGCGACTGGAAGTGAAGTGCATTGATGTGTTTTCAATAACCATTTGATTTTCACGGATTCGTGCAAAACGTGAACTTGTCAAAAATCACCACGAACCCATTGACTCTTCCGCCGCACCCGGGTGCTGCTCCTGTTTGCCTGCGTGCTTACAGCGGAATGATAGTTCTAGATCGATGACGGGGACAAATGTCCCGCGGGTATGCTTAAGGGGTCTAGGGAATACAGGCTCTTTTTTTCTATATGAACGGCCCATTTCACTCACTTACATTCAGATGCAATGAGCACTCGAGATACCCAGTGTAACGATGACCGGATTCCTGAAATTTATCCGCGAATGCCCTGAACCTGCTGAGACTTCCAAACCACCCGGTTGGACGGTGAGACAGTCAACCAGTCAAGCAAAAACGTACCAACGCTGATCCGAAAGCCTGGATCCAATTCAATTCAAGTGTGCGCGATGCTTCTTGTTTGTTGCGTTCCCTATCGGTGAATCCTCTTCCAAAACTTGGGCGCTGGGCGACGTCAGTTCCTCGAAATTCAACCCTAAAGTACCACACCAATCAAATATATACCCTCAAGAACAGGGTTAAGTGATTGGAGCACCAGCATCCCCGATTTTGGCCAACATATACGTGGGACACTTTGAGCAGAAATCTTCAAACGGATTCGAGTGTTCATCGAGAGTTTTCTGGCGATAGGCAGATGTAATGAAACGGGATCGGCTCAGCATGGCGCTAGAGTCCCTTCGGGTAAACTACCTTACCTTGACAGAATGACACTCAAGAGGGGTGGAAATTAAAAACCAATGTTCACCGAAAATCAACAAAAAATGTCAGTTTGTGGAACCTTTTCGGTGACTAACTGCCATGCCACCCGAATGCTGCACGAGGGCTGGGATACTGCCGGGTTGCCCAAGCCTAGACAGTGGGAGTCGGGAGGCGTAGATCGGGTTCGAACCACGGATCCTCCGGTCAGTAAATGCGTACCTAGATCTTAATTTACTTAATCACGAGTTTGCTGAAAACTCTTCGACAGCGGACGACGTGTTTCGCCCTTCTTGAGGCTCATCAGGCAAGCGAAGTCCCCGAGTTTTCGTCAACTATATGTTCTACTTGAACCAGAATGAGACGTTTTTTGAGAAATACACTAATTTGCAAATCAACTTGGATTTCACGAGAAACTCAACTGAAATAATGTTCCTTCAAATGAACGTGCAGCACCCAGGCCACCTCATGTAAAATTTGGCACGATTTGCGAGATTTAGCATTGACGTTTCCTGAAGGAAACTACTTCCAAGTATGCCTAACAGCTGTCATTCCGTACAAAACAGGGAAATCTGAATTCATTAAAAGGCTACTGATTACGGTCAACATCAGAGTAGCATCCCTGAGGGGAAAGACGACGCTCGATGTCTTTGCGTTCAAAGGATCGGCTTCCGGTTGATAGGACCAGGAACTGTGTATAAAATGTAAAATGTAACGACTGCACGAATGTTTATATAGGTTTGTCGACAGTCAGGTAATTGCACATCAGAGCATATGCGTTCAATTATTGGACAACGAGAAATGTGGATGGACATTTGGCGACAGTCAAAGATCCGGCAATTACAGGATATGCACTAGATGTGGGGCTAGGAAAGATTTAGAAAATGTGGACATCCTGAGACTGGGTTTAAGATTCACACCACAGCGTCTGGTGAACGAGGCGGTGTTAAACGCCAAGTGGATCCCAGCGTGAATGGAATGGCGTGGGTAGAACCTGCAAACGTGCGGAGTACTGTCTTATATCAGTCTAGATGACACGAGGCTGTGTGCAGTTATAATCAAAACGGTCTGTTTCAAAATGTACAAAATCGCGCCAGAGTTAGATCCAGTTTACCTCCCCTCGCCTCGTCCCCGAACCAATGATCCCGGAAATTTTGATGAGCACAGGTAAACGAGATCGGTGAATGACCCAGAGTAATTCTGCATCAAACTGTTCTAGGATGAAAATTCAAGAGCTAAATATTCGGATTCAGCTTGAAGCAGACACTCCCCGTAATCAATCCACCGTAAATGTTAGTCATCCGCACTAACCAACAGACGGGAACATCAGACTGAACACCCAGCACAGATCAAGTCGGCTGGTCATAAGAAATCTCACCGAGTGGTTCCCTGACGGGCTCAAAACCCAATGAAACTGCGTGCCCACTCAATAGGCTTGACGAAGCCTTCCTGACAAAAGCGAAACCTTGCCCAGCAATAAATACACCGGTCGTGTACCAAACCTCTTTGAAGCGATCACTTCACAATCGGTCGCGTAAAAGCGGTTTTAGGGGTAAGAATAAACAAAATTTCTAACCCGCTACACAAAACTTCTCTATGTTCAAACCAGGGTCCCATGCCTACGGGTTGGTCGTGGTTACCCTCACCCAGATATCGGGACTTTCCTGGCATGCATTTGTGTTATTTTCGCCGTCGTCCTGGAAGAGACTCCAAGTTTATTCGAGAGAAACTTGTCTCTGGACGTGGATTTATCGTTCTGTAAATTTGATAAGAGCTTGCATTTGTTGCCTGGGTAACGAAACTTCAAATGAATCATTGTAAACATTTTACAGTGCTTGAGAAGGCGAATAAGTGGATCAATTTATATACTCAAATTCGGACGTTAGCAGGCGGGGAAACTATCAGTGAGCCCCCTTCTGATCGTCGCACCAGATCACTGTTGAGTGTAAATTCTGTCTCTTGTCGGTTACTGGGGTTGTCAAATATTACTTAGGTGGAGTGAATGAGTTTCAAATGAATTCTGATCGGATTTGTTTCATTAAACTTCCCAATTCAGGGTGCTTCGTTTGATGATTTACCTGAGTTGTTACTAGTAAATTTTCCTTGGTTATTTTTGAGGTTGTGTGTGCTCCCAGGTTTTATTTTCAGCGGGTGCGTTGAGGTCAAGTGAAATTCAGCGCATCACTATTCTTCCTTCTGATGATCGCATACCAACACTTGTCAGCTCGACTGATCCAAAACCGTTCTCCACAGGCTTGCCAGTTCAAAGCCTTTCATTCTGTTGACACTGATATACTTGGTGATTACTTCTGCCTCGTCTATCAAGCTCTGTGACGTGGACCGTGGTCCCCGCCTCAAAACCTCAACGTCTTCTAAATATATTAAGATCGTTAACCGCAATTGACAAGGTTCAAATTACGCCTGATGTTCATCTACGTTTCTGGGCACTCCGTTAATTTTTTACCATAATGTCCGATTTTGATGTGTAGTTCCCTGCCCGTCTGTCCTGGTGCAGTCGTTATACTTAATTTCGTAGGGGAAGTTCTTGGTTCCGTTGACGGGAGGCATTCCTTCAAACGCATTAGTGCAGAGCGCAGTATTTTCCCTCTCTGGAAAGCTACGTTTATGTTAGCCGTGTTTAGAAATCTTCGAATGACCTCGGAATAACAGCGGTTCTGGTCCCTTTTACGTTGGGTTCCTCTACCGGTACCTACAACCCTCGCAATTGATGCCTAACCATTCTAGCTAGATATCAATTGCCCAAGCATTTGTTCTGTACTTCAATTTTGGTCGCTGTCGGATCAGCCTCTCCCGTGCACAGGGCCCTTACATGCTTATACGGTAACGAGTAAATGCTAGAGTAACGATTTCGGATGATCAGACGAGTAGCTTTAATCTGCCCCAGTGTCGGGTGGTCTTTAGTTTGTTATGTGTCATGCATTCTAAAAAGACTAGTGCAACCCACCTACAATACACATGCTAAATTGGATCCGTGAACGCAGTTCATTCAGACAGTTGTAAACCTCACTAATTTTATCTCATTTCATCATCACGAAAGTGTCATCTACATACGGCCAGAATATCTTAGGTGGGTATGAGAATCCCGCTAAAGTTCTCTGTTCAAAATTGTTCCGTAGATATAGTTGCCCAAAACGGGGGTATTGGAGATTTCATTCCTAAACCTTGTTCTTGAGTATAAGCTACCGGGCAGAAAAACGAACTGGGTGAGATTCAGACCTGCTTTTATACACTCCACTATTTCATCTACCGTGAGCCGTGTCCTATCTGAAGGAATCCTGTCTGACAACATCTCTTACTTGCCTGTTGCTGAAGAGTCCGCTCTTGGAACATTTGAACATAACGAATTCACATCAAAACTATCAAAATATCGTCTTGTTCAATAGTGATTCCCGGTACATGGTTGGCGAGGTCATGCAAATTCCTAATGTAAGCACTAGATTTTCCAGTGACGGTCTTTATAACAACGACCAAGAAGCCCATGTGGTGGAGACCCTATTCCGTTTACTGTCTGTCGCACCGGAACTCTTGGTTTATGCAATTTTGGAAGGCCATGCAGTCGGAAGGAGCTCAACCACATCGTTCAATCAATCAGTAAGGGAAACCTTGATGATGTATGGGGGAATCGGCAGTGAATTTCGACGCTTTCATCCTGGGTGCAACAAACAAGCATTTAGCAAGAGCTCACGGATTGTCAGAGTCGGAGTAACTCGCTGGTTAGTAGGTGGTACCTAGTCAGTTCCAAGCGCAATGCATTACGATTCAACTGGTTAGGGCAACGCAATGACAATGACAGTGTTGCGATACCGGTGCACGTTCATTCTCGTTATCGCACACAGGTATTTTGAGCAGCTTTTCAGACAACACAGTCACACACGTAAAAGAGAGGTTCCGTTCGCTGTGTTCGTTTTCGGGTTATCTTGCCGCAATCGGCCAACTACTTGGCATAATCGAAGATGTTCCATTCAGGCTGTCCGAAGGAAGTAGGCTATAACATGATTAATCAATAAATTTGTTGATCAGTGTTTCCCTTATTGAAGGTAAGCGTTGGATTAAAATGCCCAGAAAATTCCAAAACCACATTGCACTGTGAAGTGTTGACCGTCTCCTCGACTGACCGATGCC
This sequence comes from Opisthorchis viverrini, assembly GCF_000715545.1. NCBI lineage: Eukaryota > Metazoa > Platyhelminthes > Trematoda > Opisthorchiida > Opisthorchiidae > Opisthorchis > Opisthorchis viverrini. The sequence goes on along the minus strand of NW_008751894.1, from coordinate 184,745 downwards.
GGGGAAGAAGTTCCGCAATTATCTATTAAGTGAAGGCAACCTAAACTGAAAACCCTCTAATCACTGTACAGCAATTTCATCCTATTTGGGAAACGTCAACAATGCGCAACTTCCAAAACCGGTATTGAATATCAGTTGTCTGATACTGCGATCAAAATTAGAAAAAACACATCTACCTTCCGTCAGGCCATTATCATTTGACGACCTAATCTGCCGACCAAGGGGCGGGAGTCCGAAAAAGTATAATACAAGTGCAATTTTCTTGAGTATATTCTGGCGGAGGCTGGATAACTAAGTAAGAATATCTCGACAACTGTTCTCATTTGAACACGATTTCTTATTTGACGGGAACTCCAAGAAGCGCGATACTTGTCGTGGGCTGTCCAGGAGTCTTCAGAAACTTTATGAGTAATGTAACTTGAACAACAACGCATTGCTTTCCACTGGAATACTAAGCAGGTTTGTGCACCACATTCGGTTGAAGCGGACGATCACAAATAACAGTTCAGCTGGATTCATCGGAGTCTCCTGTCAAAACCGAACTCATGTGCGAATGAGCGAATTACTCGAAATACGTTCTTTTTCGTTGAAATACAATATGGAGTAGATGGAAACTCTGGGGCCGATAACGGAGTGGCATTTTGAGCAATTTTGTGAGTAGCATGAACATAGTTAACAAGCACTCTAACAACGCCTATCTATTTACCAGTGATCCCCTGCACATGATTATTTTAGTTTAAATTTCGACATGAACTTGACCGGGGTGATAAATATCTGGCTTACTGATCTCGGGGTGAATCAACGTTCGGCTCGATATTCTAGAGCGACATGTATACGGAGTGTCCGTATTTGCCAGTTTGATATTTATGTACCACTGAACGTAGGGAAGCTTTTCGGAGCGGAGATCTTCATCAGAAAACCCGAAATGCACTTTTCCAGACACTAGGCGAGGAAACTGAAACTCTTCAGTACACATCGTTTTTAAACAAAACCATTAATTATCTTCTTGAACGCGTATTCTCGAGTTCTCTGGATATGCACTGATTATCAGGCAACTGTAAAAAGGGGTGATTGATACCCGCTATCGCCCAATTTTCTAATCAACCAGAAGAGAGCGCTGGTGACCATGGATCACCATGAGGAGGGACTCGCCATTGGTAGGCTGTGTGGAAGCACGATGGGCTAGTACCACCGTTGGCACCGGTCTCCTCGTTCGGCCGCCTGCAACTCCTTCATCGTGGACTACCCTACCTGATGAGCACTAAAAAGGGGAAACCGGTCGGCGGCTATCGACGAATTTTCAGCAACCTTATGATAAGCGCACTACAAATACACGTGTTACGCGGTATCACAAATATCGTAGTGACTGAACAATGCGGCGGCCTGGTGCATCAAATTCAGCTGCTTAGGAATGTCAAAAACGTAAGGTTCATCTGGTTCTAGGTGTGTCTATCGAAAAACCAAATTAGTTTGCAAATGGGTAAATATTCTTCAACTCTTGAGTTGTTCGTTCTCAAAGCAAGGCTGTGTGTCGAAGTACGCCGTATTTTTTACGAATGTCCCATCTCGTGGCACTTGACCATTAGCTTCCGTCTCAAGACGGGAGGCACGACATCAGAATCGGTGGATTTCCCGCAAATTATGCCATATTCACTCATGCACAACCGGTCGGAGTGACTCTGGGTCGTTCCAAATTGCTTGTTTCTTTCTCAGTTCTTAATATCTATTCCATCTAATGAAGCGACGGCAACCTTCCTTAGCCAACCTAGGGGTTTGTGATCGGTCTCGATATGAGATTTTTGTCCAAACAGGTATGGATACAACTTATCCATGAACCTGACAGTTGCTTTACCTACTTTCTCAGTCATCGAGTATTTATGCTCAGCGTTGATCGGTAGACCACTGGCATATTCGGTAACTCAATTCCTCTGCTTTAGGACAGCTCCGATAAGGCGATCACTAGCGTCCGCTGCAACCGTGAACATCTGTTCGAGGCTGGTGGGTTTGTCGGTCAGTTGCTGATCCAGTATCCGTGCTTTGACACGGTCAAGAACCTCATGTGCTTCTACCATCCGATTTCCAGCAAGTCCTACAGTGGCGCAGCAACCGAGTTGAAATCCTTGCACGCTGGGTGTAGTATACTGCTCACCATGGAACCTGTCTTTGATGCCACCCAGGTTTGGAGATTGCACAGTTCTTGGTGTTCACTAGCTCGTCTGGCAGTGAACCAACAGCTCGTGCCTCACTTTAAGTACCAGCAGTGTCAACGAACACCGAGTTGTCGTTGAACGAACGGACCGTAAATTGGGTTGCCGCCGTCCCTCTGGTTATTGACATTCTGGATTCATCGTAGCACACCCGACATTTCTCAGGGTTGAGCTTACGTTCCGAATGCTGACAACTATCTCTTAAGGCGGAGAACTGGGAGAATACGGCGATCACGGTTGAGAATATGTTATGATAATTTGAACGGATGCCGTTTTGTTTGTCAGGGTCACTCACAATATCCGAGGCCTAGATAAGCAATGTCAATCGTTATTCCCACTTAAGCTCACCCACGGATACTGCCCACTTGACAGAATCTGTGGGTATCTAATCGCTTATTATACACAAGTGATCGACTACGAGGATATTAATTCTTGCAGCGGCGAGGCATGGATTACTTGTGGCAGCGGCCCGTTCGAGCGTGCCTCTGTAACTCCGTCTTTATGGGTGCAAGCTGTTCGTCTAGTTATTCCATTTTGTTCTTCAGTTCGTCCACTTTTGAATCATCCTTGTTCTCCTGCGACTGCAACGTGGCCAGCGTCGCCCGTGGCAGATGCACCAGGTGTTCTACACTCAGCTGATCAGTTGCTATTTGGAAAATATTTCAGCAGTATGAGGAAGTGAAGTATGGAAGAAATACTGTTCAAAAAGCGTTGTTAAATTACTCGGTAAAAGAAATAATTAGTGGAGGAGAATACACGACAAATTCAAATTTCGAGCGAATTCTGGTCCGTCAAATCCATCAATGCGTCACCCCAAAGATCGTACTTCTAATTCGATGGTTGAAAATTTGGGAAATGAGAATCCTGTGGACGGAATCCTTCCATATATTCATGCCCTCATGGGCGAGCGAAGTGTGGTTTACCTGCTGTAATATGGGATACATTCAACTTTACTGCAAATCCATATCCGAATACTGACGTGAATGCTTTTGCTGGAGACATCTCAATCTACGTTGTCTCAAAAGTCGCCACATGTATTTGAAAATCCTTCATGTTAAAAGCGTTATTCCATTGTTGACGCAGTTGGAGTTGAGTCTGTTATTGCGCGGTCAGATCATTCCCTAGTGTCGCGGTGTCACGGTATATTCCGTACCACTAGCTTGCATTTGCAAGGTTCCTGTGGAATTACCCAAGGCAACTCTGTCAATTGCATTTTTTTGGTATTAAACCTCGGGAGCGTCAATTAGCTAATTTAGAGTTCTGCGCTCACTGCGAACTAGTATCACCTTATTGATTTATGTGAATGAGAATGAACTCAAACAAATGATTCCTAAACGGTCTAAGGCTACAGTTGTCATTCAAACTCCCAATGTGAGGCCCGAATTCACAGGAGATTCTATATTTTCTGAGGCCTACGTGAACCTGTTCGTCGGGCATTAAATTTATTGTGTAGAAAAGTATTACTGACTCCTGTCGATTCATCGAATCGGGCAAATCCGATATTCACAACAATAAAGGCTGATGATAGTACTCCGAGTTTTTGTGGAAACTTCCAGCTAACGTGAATCACGTGGCTACCAAAGCGTACCTGCACTAATGAAGAGCCCGAAGATGTACTGAGGCGTTTATTAGGTTCACGCATGTTTTGAAAAACCGGTCTAAATAATGCATATCCTGAAAAACACCACATAGCGAATCCTCTAGTAATCTTCCGTGATCGACACACTTTTTGTGCTACCCCGACACAATATCCCTTTCATTTGTCTGAAAGTTTCACAGCAGTATGAGGAAGTGAAGTATGGAAGAAATACTGTTCAAAAAGCGTTGTTAAATTACTCGGTAAAAGAAATAATTAGTGGAGGAGAATACACGACAAATTCAAATTTCGAGCGAATTCTGGTCCGTCAAATCCATCAATGCGTCACCCCAAAGATCGTACTTCTAATTCGGTGGTTGAAAATTTGGGAAATGAGAATCCTGTGGACGGAATCCTTCCATATATTCATGCCCTCATGGGCGAGCGAAGTGTGGTTTACCTGCTGTAATATGGGATACATTCAACTTTACTGCAAATCCATATCCGAATACTGACGTGAATGCTTTTGCTGGAGACATCTCAATCTACGTTGTCTCAAAAGTCGCCACATGTATTTGAAAATCCTTCATGTTAAAAGCGTTATTCCATTGTTGACGCAGTTGGAGTTGAGTCTGTTATTGCGCGGTCAGATCATTCCCTAGTGTCGCGGTGTCACGGTATATTCCGTACCACTAGCTTGCATTTGCAAGGTTCCTGTGGAATTACCCAAGGCAACTCTGTCAATTGCATTTTTTTGGTATTAAACCTCGGGAGCGTCAATTAGCTAATTTAGAGTTCTGCGCTCACTGCGAACTAGTATCACCTTATTGATTTATGTGAATGAGAATGAACTCAAACAAATGATTCCTAAACGGTCTAAGGCTACAGTTGTCATTCAAACTCCCAATGTGAGGCCCGAATTCACAGGAGATTCTATATTTTCTGAGGCTTACGTGAACCTGTTCGTCGGGCATTAATTTTATTGTGTAGAAAAGTATTACTGACTCCTGTCGATTCATCGAATCGGGCAAATCCGATATTCACAACAATAAAGGCTGATGATAGTACTCCGAGTTTTTGTGGAAACTTCCAGCTAACGTGAATCACGTGGCTACCAAAGCGTACCTGCACTAATGAAGAGCCCGAAGATGTACTGAGGCGTTTATTAGGTTCACGCATGTTTTGAAAAACCGGTCTAAATAATGCATATCCTGAAAAACACCACATAGCGAATCCTCTAGTAATCTTCCGTGATCGACACACCTTTTGTGCCACCTCGACACAATATCCCTTTCATTTGTCTGAAAGTTTCACTGGCTATATTTCGAAAAGTTACGAAATACTATCACAAAATATTTGCAGGGTGTTGAGATGTATCAGGATAACGTCATAGAGCACGCTGTTGATAAAGCTACTCATGATATGCGTCTGTCGTCTTGACTAAAGCGAGTTTCTGAGTTCAGTGTAGCTATTCATCCTGACAAATGCACTTTTGTTGTTTTATCATTTTCGTACCATGGTTGTTAATCTGCCTTCAGGTCCCCGAGGTAGCTCAGCACGCAGTTCATCTAATGGAGCTGTGCAAAACAGGATACGAGGTCGAAACCCTCATCCAGTCTATTCACAATGTCTGTTCCTAATGGACACACACACTTTTGTCGCAAGTCTGTCAAAATAAAATTAATGAAAACCCGTCCCTATCGGGTTATGCTACCGTTGAAAGACATGGATTGTATTTTTCCATCAAACTGGTGGCTCAGATTTCATTCAGCAAAACTCGAGGAATTAGTTAACACCGTCCGGATCCTCGGCATTTGTTGGCTCGTCAAGACGCTTCATCAATCTGATTTACTATTGCACGTTAGGTGCGCAGGACAAATAAAATAGACTGGTCCATCGACATAGGTGAGACAATATTCAGATCGTGTGTCCACTCAAACTCACAGCTCAAATCCCAATTTTTCCCTTGTTCACTCCCACCGAACTAGACACTTGTCAAACTTAGCCCCATAGAATTGAATAAGTTCTCGTACAGCCAGTCACAACTTCATCGGGTACTTAGTTGAAGTCGGTGGAACGGTGTCATTTTGTTTAACATTCATACTGGCAAGTACACTTTTGAAATCCTCTGCTTCCGCAGTCGTCCTTCAACGACTGTTAAACTAACGTTGTTGTATATGATTCATCAACTTGTCAATGTGGGACAGGGCCGACTTCAAGCTAGACTTATCTTGTTTGGGACAGTTATATAGTCACTCCGAAGAAGATCTGGATGCATGGTACCGCACAAAAATTAACAAAAGGGAAAGCCTGAGAGGGAAAACACCTGCCTAGGAACTGAACAACAAAGCGTCAAGCGACAGAACAGGCCGGTTGGCCACACGACAAATACACAATGAAAACCTTACGGCTGTTCTTGAAACGAGTGCCTACCCAAAAGTTTGCTGATTACTCTTGAACAGCTCACTACCCGTCTCCACTCTCTGGGTTTCATTTGATAAGCGTACAATTTGAAGTTCAATTAAAACATGGTTGAGGGAAAAGTGAAGGTGAATAAATTAACAAAGACGAATCAACGCTACCGAGTAAATGCGGTGTAAACGTTGATATCCAAGTCCTAGGAACTGAGAGGCAAAATATTCCGTACCAGACAATCCATCCGTGGTTGGCTAGAGCTGATAACCCGAAGGGCGATGGGAATTTTTGTGCGAAATGTGGACTTAATGCCGTTTGGAGCCGGCTAATATCCCCTCTAGTGGAGGCGGACAACTATATAACACAAGCACGAAATACGTCGTCATTCGCTAGTTGGTATATTTTACTACTGATTGCAAGACACTGGCAATAAGCAACTCAAGGACAGTGGATTTCTCGTTTATCGTGTTGAGATTTTATATGAGCCAAAGTAAGCTATTTTATGTTTGCATATGTTTCTATTTTAAGGAATGTGTTTCACCAGGCTAATTCACTGATGCGGAGCCTTGGAATCTGTGTAACACTCCAGATTGGTTCCGTTACACCCAGAAACAATCGATCGTTTGAGGCGGATTTTCGCCACCACTTAGTGGCACTTGCCACAAATACCAGATCTCCCCTATTGGAGTGACAGTGTTGTTACTGAAGAGCTTTAGAAATCTCAGTGGCTAAGGCGTAATCTTACTGATTGCAGGGTCCACGATTGGAGCTCAACCTTTGCATTACGACTGCACTACTATTAGACGGTATCTTCATTCTCGTGCTTCTTTTGCGTGACGCGGTTCTACGCCTGAATGCTTATCTATTATTTATTATTTTTATTATACAAACTCCCGTATGGCGCAAACATAAGGTGGACTGGATCTTTACGTGTGCAAAAAAACGTACTCGATAGATCCATTTCCAAAATTCGCACTAAATGTCTACCGATGCTAATAATATTGGTAGCTGTGAAATCCCTCGAGTTCGAGAAAAAGTCTCATACTAACAGTCAATATGGAACGCAATTCACCTTAGTATATTTGTGGAACCTGGTAACTACTGAAAACCCCAGCTGAGGAAGGTCCAAATCTGATTAGTGTTTAACAATGAATACCGAAATAGCAAAACCGTTAATAACCCCCGTTACACACAATTCTAGTACTATCGAATGCTTTCTTTCAATCGGAACTTCAGTTTCACACGTGTGCCAGATATTTGACCAGCTGCCCACAAGTCCTTCGTGTGATAGAAGGAATGCCCGTTAGCCGGTAACAAAACACTGTCATTTAAACTGCGTCGAACTAACCAGTTTTGCATCGTGATGCAGTTCTCTTAGAACTGACCAAATACAGCCTCGTAACAAACGACTTCCTCTGACTTTGGGTTTCCATGTGCCACTGGTGAATGCTGGGTTGTTGTACCCAGGATGAAAATGTCGTCAGCTACTGCCACTCTACACATCCACCTTCGTAACGTCCCTTAGTGAGTGGTTTAACGAAACCGTTGAGCTTGTAGTGGTCTGGCTACCCAATAACTTACTTCACCAGGAGAGTGTGGCAGAGAAATAAAAATAATAACGCTTGATATAGTATACACCAATAAACAGATCAGATGGAACCGATTGCCTAAAAATTGTTCTTTTTAAAATAGTTCGTCGTTGGTCCGGGTCAGCGAGTAAACAATAATCCAATCATGGTTTTCCAGAAGTCTTCAGAACAGTTGATAGATTAGATGATAGATAGATTCCGACGATGGTCTGAAATGTGCTGATACGGGGCTTGAGCCTCGTGAATGACCGCTGTAAGCACGAGAGAAAGCAAAACACACTCGGAAAACTTGACCATGTTTGTATTGCTTGAAATTGTAACAGTGAGCTTTTTCTATTTTTTTGGATTGAAACAAAGAAACGGTTATGCCATTGACAAAATACGTCATGTTATAACGGAAACAAAATTAAGATACAACCACAAGCCTATTCCTAAATCACTTGGAGACAGACCTGTTATCCAAACCAAATCGCGATCAATGAACCTAATTAATTATGCTAATTAAATAAAATGTGGTTCTCACCGTTGAATCTTGAACTAGGTAATACACTGCAAATATTCTTCATTTGGCACAGCAAAAGACGACTTGTAATTATGAATATTTTTCGTTGCTCATGGTTCCACCTCTAAATCTTTTTATAGCTGTATAAAGTGGCAACATCTCAAGTGGCTACATGTTTGTTTGCCGGGCCGCTGATCTCAGAAACATTGGGAAATCAAGTAATTCAGCGATTTCGCATCACCATCATCATCGTCGAGATCATCTTCCTCACCATCGTGATCATCCTCATCCAGGGCAGTGTAACCTCAGCATTTGTCGCTGGTGTTTCGCTCCCGTACAATCAGTATTTTTGGTGGACATCTTATTGGAAAGCAAGTGTAAGGGATTTACTTCTGGCCTACCACTATCATTTAGGGATGCAAAAAACTCAGCCAAGGAGATGGATTGGAAGCCATATCATGCTGATTTTACAAAGAGGTTAATACTTGAATAAGCCTCAAATAATCAAAATAGAATACCGCCGGCTTAAGAGGTTCTGTGTCTTCAAATAAGTACCGTCAATTACTGAATCTTTGTACAACTGATCCAGCTGGCGTTTCGGGGACATTTGGGTGTGCAAATGGGGAATTTTCCTAGTTACGTCCCAACCAGTTACCGGGCTGCTTGGTGGAATCCATTTGACAAATGTTAGACCATCTTTCTGAGTCGAACCCGAATTTATGCGAGGAAGCCTTGTCTCTGGAATTCGATGTATTCTCTTGTGAAGAATGATAACTCGCAGGTATCGAATCACCAACCGAGTCATCAAAAATCACTTACCAATTTTAAGTAGGAGAACGAGGGTATTAATTTGAATATTCGGTCATCAAGTTTATCTCAAATATTTCAAGATTTTTAGATCCACATTTGTGATCGCAACGAGATTAGTTACCCCAATGCTGTGTTACGAAGTTGCTTACATCATTCTCGAAGGAGGTTCACTTGCACAGACTTCCCGAAGTGTTAATCGTACCACCAAACATTCCTCGATTCAAGTCTCTGTTGCACATTCGGGCACTCGTTTTCTAACTGTGGATTAACTTACTTCATTCAACATCAGCTGTGGTTCTGAGAGCGAGAAGCATTCGGCGCATTTTATTCAACATTTCATCCCATAAGTTAATCCAGGAAGCACTGTACATCTGCATAAGCCCTCGCTTTTTTAGAATGGTTTTCACTGTCATGATTCACACACAGAGAAAGAGCGGATATATCATGAGATAATGGTTTTGCGTCAGTATTTGGGTCAGAAGTAAAGTGGCACAGCTTTTTGGACTTACAGACAAGTTGAATATGTCCCGTTTTACCGCAGATGAAATACTTCGCTCATCTATGAGGGCATGAATATCCCGAGTGGTTTCGTCCACAAGATTCACACTTCCCAAATTTTTGAACCGCCGATTTAGAGTTACGATCTATGAGGTGACGTATTGTGGGATTTGAGGCACGAGATTATGTTCGAGGTTTGAATTTGGTGTCCGCCTGCATCCTTGAATTATTTCATTTAGAATAATTTAACAACACTGTTTCTTCAGTCTACGTGATGCTTCACAGCTTCATACTGCTCACATATTTTCCGAATAGGTTGAAACTTCTGACCAAGGCAGAGCAGCAGCTTCTGCTATAATGCGGGCAGCTGAATGCCAGCAATGAGTCTGCCTCGCAGCTGGTCTTCCAACTGAGCACAATAGTCTCATTTAGCTGACTATGTCGGTGGTTGCAATACGAAATCTCAAACGACTGATAATGGAAGCGGGTAAACACTGAAGATTGCTCTTTCTGCTGCTACAGAGTTAATTGGTTTGAAGTGTTGCGGAACAATTTTCTCCAATTCATTGTGGGAAATATTGATTGGAGATTCAGGATATAGTAAATTCTTGATCAACATATACGCCTCCCTGCCCACGAAATGTAGCAAATATGCCGTGTGTTTCTTATCACCCTTATCAGATTTTGTGGAACACCATTTGTCGAACCGTTTCAAATAATCTTCCACGTCTCGCGCATTCGAATTAATATCTAATGTTTCCATTTCAGGAGACATGATGTTTTGTTCCAATCGCGACGCCGAATTGTGAGAATTGAGTTCAGCACATACACCAGTATTACCAGACAAAATAGAAATCCGGCTTAACCGGTAGCGGACGTAGCGTGTATGTGCAGCATATCAAAACAATCGTGCTCATCACGCAGACACTTGATAGACGGCCCATAACGGTTGCATTCTCTACGTTCCTTATTTCTCAGGGACTCGGTTGGGCGTGTTCCTAGTGGACAACTCAGAAGCTATGACTTTCCGAGAAGGTAGGTTATATTGAATATGGTTCCCGCAAAGAGGCCGTGAACGATCGGTTAGTTGTCCATTTGCAGAACTGGGGTACACTAGGGGAGGCCGGGTAATCAGCCAGGGAATCACAATCGTTGCTGTGCCTAAAACTATAATTCCAACCTGCGGCAAATACCGCTGAACTATCTAGCTTTTTACCACTAGGGGAGGTAATCAGCCAGGGAATCACAATCGTTGCTGTGCCTAAAACTATAATTCCAACCTGCGGCAAATACCGCTGAACTATCTTATCTAGTACTGTTACTGGAGGT
>NW_008751894.1:168471-171590 GCF_000715545.1 Opisthorchis viverrini | reverse complement strand
TGGACAACTCACAAGCTATGACTTTCCGAGAAGGTAGGTTATATTGAATATGGTTCCCGCAAAGAGGCCGTGAACGATCGGTTAGTTGTCCATTTGCAGAACTGGGGTACACTAGGGGAGGCCGGGTAATCAGCCAGGGAATCACAATCGTTGCTGTGCCTAAAACTATAATTCCAACCTGCGGCAAATACCGCTGAACTATCTAGCTTTTTACTGTTACTGGAGGTGCATGTCAACCCGTGATTACGCAATTTACTTTGTGTGATTTTAGGAGGAATGTCGCGATATCAAGTGTGACTGTGAGCAAATCGCACCGCTGATCAACACTTCTTGGGCCAACTTTTACCTGGTTGTTTAGTGGGCGAATTAAGAAGCGACATCCAGATTAGTGTGGGGATTTTCTCTAATAAAATTCAACAGCTTACTTAAAAAAGACAGCTTTTGAATTTTTCTCATCCGTACTAGGAAGGTGGAGATAAATAGTTTCACTTAAAAGCTTCAGCACATCAGAAGTTTTGGCATGCATCGCATTCCCTTATTCCATACACCATGCCGTTGAGTATGAACTGGGTTTTGAAGTTCCAAGATTCGGAATAGCAACAGCAATTTGAATTTGGGCATTTTGGCATGTAATGGTAAAGTGCGATTAATATTAGTAAAAGTAGGCGATCATCACAATACCATTTCATTGGGATTGCCTGGTCCGTCAGGGCGTATGTATACCTAACTTTCTACGTGATCAATCCTTCAGTGCAAAGCAGATGCGATATCAACGGTAGGTGATTGAACCCACTGCTCAACATCATAAGAACTAAGGTGCTGGGCTGATTGATTACTTCAGCGTCTAATCAACAATTGGCTTTGCCGAGTTTTCTGACGTCTTCTGTGTTGCGATTGTGGTGGGGTTTGAACGCCTAGGAATGTTTCTGGCACTCTGAAATGCGTTTCAGAAATCTGAGCTTTCTTACAACGGATTTATTGAGTATGCGTTCCCTCTGAATGTACGTAAAAAGGCTCTGGCCTATATATGAAACTGATTCAACGAGCCTTTGCAGATTCTCTAGCACGACAAAACGTCCTGCGAATAATGTACAATTATCAACAGCGGAGGGTGACGCTCGTGTTTGATAAACCTGAAGCAAGTTTCAGCTTTCAACGTTTGGTTGCCACTTGGAGAGTTGACACGTTTTTACTTGACTCAGAAGCGGATACTGTAAGGTGGCTTTGAGCAACATTGCGAATGCGAGGTGAGTATATTTGATGACTTCCATAAGTGTATGTCGTACTTCCGTTTCCGGATGTGTGTATGCATGCATGCATATATGTATGTATATCTTCCGTTTCTGTGTGTATGCATGCATGCATATATGTATGTATGTAAGTATATATGTACGTATGCATGTATCTGACAGACGGGGTGATACATACACCAGATTTGTGCACAAGTCTCCCTTATTCTCACTATCCGGAAATTGGTGGCTTCTCCGATGGCTAAAGACTTGCATTGACCGGTGTAGTAATCACTTGGTTACCTAAACAAAATTTGGGGCACTTAATGACTGTTCCAATAGACAATTAAAAATATCGAAAATTGCGCTGAACACATACTGCTATTGCCTAATCATTCCGGGGCATTAGTAGATCATAACGACCTTGGAACTTTCCAACTGTGAGACTTCCCACCTTCTGATATAAAAAAAATAAACAGACGCTTATCAGTGTGTTATCAACCCACTTCCACTGGCCGCCACCGTAATGAGCCAATAATTTCAACGGCTCATATTCGGCCTAATTCTGAGACGGTAGTGTGTTCCATGGAATGGGTTGACCTGTTCGCATCCTCTTTCATCAGTTGGCACTGTTTACAGAACACCACATGATCCATCCACTCACTTCTCATCCAGTACGAATTGGGCCAGTAGGTGCTCTGCTAATGTAAGTCGTACGTCTTCGTTTATCCTGTGTCTGCGATGACAATGACAGCTTCAATGTCAAAACGCGTGATAAGACGGGCATCACCAAATCAAAATCGGTGGCGCTTTAGCCACAAACTTCCGTAACCCAAGAATTTACTGTTGAAATATTACCGACATTCCAGGACCCAGTTCGGCAATGAGACTGTTGGCACAAATCGTGATCCTAAAGGCCTCAACATCAGTCCTCTTCAGGCTTCATTATCAGCCAAGAGGCCAAGTAGATCTCCTTTCATGGAACGAGCCGCATCGTAAATTCGTATACTTCCAACCATGGTGACCAGCGCACAAGCTTCCAGCGAGGCTGTATGGTGTGTCCACTCCAGATATCTGTGATCGGTTTGGACATGAAATCTTTGTCCAACCAAGTACAAACATCACGGATCCATGGCCGAGACAAGCGCTAAACTTTCTTTCTAAAACGCGTCTTCGCCACTCCTGAACAATTCGGAAAATTCCACGACAACGGCCGCACCGACGGCACATTACATTGTGCAAGCTTTCGGACATGCAGCTCGCTCACGGCAGGGCTTGTGTAACACTCGTGGTTGACCGCGCCATCAATGTTATCCAAATTTGCCTGCTCTAGGTCAACCATGGAAGCTGCGCTTGTGGAAAAATCTGCCCCTAAGACTGTCTGCTCAATGTCTGTGCTGCACAGACCTGTCGCCTTGTCACATTGTGTGCATTCACAATCCATTAGTTTCCATGCTCCATCCATCCACTGTTCTCACGCTTTGCGCAAACAGTTTGCACTCCCTTGGATCCCTCCCCATACCAGCGGTATCTCTTCTCCTTTATCTATCACACACATCACTCTCTCCTTGCCTATTATGATTACGGCCGGTTTTGTTGCTTCTGTCACTGCGCTCAGTAGCAGTGCAATCCAAAGTTTGATTATATGCAAGTGGTCGGTACCTGTAAATTGATTCTTGAAGTGGCCAGGCATGCCACACCCGTAGCATCGGCCCATTCCAGCGTGCCTCCGAGACGGTCACGTTGTCGGTGGGAATCTTGGGATTATGATCACGAATATGACGCTAGTTTACGATTGGTTGCATTCCGTGACCACGGTGAACGAGAAATAACTGTGTCGTTTCTATTATCTTCACTGATTTTAGATGTGGGAGTCATGTGGTCCATGGT
>NW_008751894.1:167250-168144 GCF_000715545.1 Opisthorchis viverrini | reverse complement strand
TTTCAGAAATCTGAGCTTTCTTACAACGGATTTTTTGAGTATGCGTTCCCTCTGAATGTACGTAAAGAGGCTCTGGCCTATATATGAAACTGATTCAACGAGCCTTTGCAGATTCTCTGGCACGACAAAGCGTCCTGCGAATAATGTACAATTATCAACAGCGGAGGGTGACGCTCGTGTTTGATAAACCTGAAGCAAGTTTCAGCTTTCAACGTTTGGTTGCCACTTGGAGAGTTGACACGTTTTTACTTGACTCAGAAGCGGATACTGTAAGGTGGCTTTGAGCAACATTGCGAATGCGAGGTGAGTATATTTGATGACTTCCATAAGTGTATGTCGTACTTCCGTTTCCGGATGTGTGTATGCATGCATGCATATATGTATGTATGTAAGTATATATGTACGTATGCATGTATCTGACAGACGGGGTGATACACAGTTCAGATTTGTGCACAAATCTCCCTTATTCTCACTATCCGGAAATTGGTGGCTTCTCCGATGGCTAAAGACTTGCACTGACCGGTGTAGTAATCACTTGGTTACCTAAACAAAATTTGGGGCACTTAATGACTGTTCCAATAGACAATTCAAAATCCGGAAATTGCTTCTCCGATGGCTAAAGACTTGCACTGACCGGTGTAGTAATCACTTGGTTACCTAAACAAAATTTGGGGCACTTAATGAATGACTCAATAGACAATTCAAAATATCGAAAATTGCGCTGAACACATACTGCTATTGCCTAATCATTCCGGGGCATTAGTAGATCATAACGACCTTGGAACTTTCCAACTGTGAGACTTCCCACCTCCTGATATAAAAAAAATAAACAGACGCTTATCAGTGTGTTATCAACCCACTTCCACTGGCCGCCACCGTAATGAGCCAATAATT
>NW_008751894.1:142693-164880 GCF_000715545.1 Opisthorchis viverrini | reverse complement strand
GATTAGTGTGGGAATTTTCTCTAATAAAATGCAACAGCTTACTTAAAAAAGACAGCTTTTGAATTTTTCTCATCCGTACTAGGAAGGTGGAGATAAATAGTTTCACTTAAAAGCTTCAGCACATCAGAAGTTTTGGCATGCATCGCATTCCCTTATTCCATACACCATGCCGTTGAGTATGAACTGGGTTTTGAAGTTCCAAGATTCGGAATAGCAACAGCAATTTGAATTTGGGCATTTTGGCATGTAATGGTAAAGTGCGATTAATATTAGTAAAAGTAGGCGATCATCACAATACCATTTCATTGGGATTGCCTGGTCCGTCAGGGCGTATGTATACCTAACTTTCTACGTGATCAATCCTTCAGTGCAAAGCAGATGCGATATCAACGGTAGGTGATTGAACCCACTGCTCAACATCATAAGAACTAAGGTGCTGGGCTGATTGATTACTTCAGCGTCTAATCAACAATTGGCTTTGCCGAGTTTTCTGACGTCTTCTGTGTTGCGATTGTGGTGGGGTTTGAACGCCTAGGAATGTTTCTGGCACTCTGAAATGCGTTTCAGAAATCTGAGCTTTCTTACAACGGATTTATTGAGTATGCGTTCCCTCTGAATGTACGTAAAGAGGCTCTGGCCTATATATGAAACTGATTCAACGAGCCTTTGCAGATTCTCTGGCACGACAAAGCGTCCTGCGAATAATGTACAATTATCAACAGCGGAGGGTGACGCTCGTGTTTGATAAACCTGAAGCAAGTTTCAGCTTTCAACGTTTGGTTGCCACTTGGAGAGTTGACACGTTTTTACTTGACTCAGAAGCGGATACTGTAAGGTGGCTTTGAGCAACATTGCGAATGCGAGGTGAGTATATTTGATGACTTCCATAAGTGTATGTCGTACTTCCGTTTCCGGATGTGTGTATGCATGCATGCATATATGTATGTATGTAAGTATATATGTACGTATGCATGTATCTGACAGACGGGGTGATACACAGTTCAGATTTGTGCACAAATCTCCCTTATTCTCACTATCCGGAAATTGGTGGCTTCTCCGATGGCTAAAGACTTGCACTGACCGGTGTAGTAATCACTTGGTTACCTAAACAAAATTTGGGGCACTTAATGACTGTTCCAATAGACAATTCAAAATATCGAAAATTGCGCTGAACACATACTGCTATTGCCTAATCATTCCGGGGCATTAGTAGATCATAACGACCTTGGAACTTTCCAACTGTGAGACTTCCCACCTTCTGATATAAAAAAAATAAACAGACGCTTATCAGTGTGTTATCAACCCACTTCCACTGGCCGCCACCGTAATGAGCCAATAATTTCAACGGCTCATATTCGGCCTAATTCTGAGACGGTAGTGTGTTCCATGGAATGGGTTGACCTGTTCGCATCCTCTTTCATCAGTTGGCACTGTTTACAGAACACCACATGATCCATCCACTCACTTCTCATCCAGTACGAATTGGGCCAGTAGGTGCTCTGCTAATGTAAGTCGTACGTCTTCGTTTATCCTGTGTCTGCGATGACAATGACAGCTTCAATGTCAAAACGCGTGATAAGACGGGCATCACCAAATCAAAATCGGTGGCGCTTTAGCCACAAACTTCCGTAACCCAAGAATTTACTGTTGAAATATTACCGACATTCCAGGACCCAGTTCGGCAATGAGACTGTTGGCACAAATCGTGATCCTAAAGGCCTCAACATCAGTCCTCTTCAGGCTTCATTATCAGCCAAGAGGCCAAGTAGATCTCCTTTCATGGAACGAGCCGCATCGTAAATTCGTATACTTCCAACCATGGTGACCAGCGCACAAGCTTCCAGCGAGGCTGTATGGTGTGTCCACTCCAGATATCTGTGATCGGTTTGGACATGAAATCTTTGTCCAACCAAGTACAAACATCACGGATCCATGGCCGAGACAAGCGCTAAACTTTCTTTCTAAAACGCGTCTTCGCCACTCCTGAACAATTCGGAAAATTCCACGACAACGGCCGCACCGACGGCACATTACATTGTGCAAGCTTTCGGACATGCAGCTCGCTCACGGCAGGGCTTGTGTAACACTCGTGGTTGACCGCGCCATCAATGTTATCCAAATTTGCCTGCTCTAGGTCAACCATGGAAGCTGCGCTTGTGGAAAAATCTGCCCCTAAGACTGTCTGCTCAATGTCTGTGCTGCACAGACCTGTCGCCTTGTCACATTGTGTGCATTCACAATCCATTAGTTTCCATGCTCCATCCATCCACTGTTCTCACGCTTTGCGCAAACAGTTTGCACTCCCTTGGATCCCTCCCCATACCAGCGGTATCTCTTCTCCTTTATCTATCACACACATCACTCTCTCCTTGCCTATTATGATTACGGCCGGTTTTGTTGCTTCTGTCACTGCGCTCAGTAGCAGTGCAATCCAAAGTTTGATTATATGCAAGTGGTCGGTACCTGTAAATTGATTCTTGAAGTGGCCAGGCATGCCACACCCGTAGCATCGGCCCATTCCAGCGTGCCTCCGAGACGGTCACGTTGTCGGTGGGAATCTTGGGATTATGATCACGAATATGACGCTAGTTTACGATTGGTTGCATTCCGTGACCACGGTGAACGAGAAATAACTGTGTCGTTTCTATTATCTTCACTGATTTTAGATGTGGGAGTCATGTGGTCCATGGTGTAAATCCTCTGGCAAAAGGGAACTAAAAGGATCGGCCGCTCCATAGAATGTTGCAACCCGTGTTTTCCCAAAATCCAGATTTACCTGGGTACATTTTTTTGCATTTCTCAAATTTATGAAAGAGAAATATCGTGGTTGTCAGCGCAGATCTTAAGCGGTTCGTATGAGAAATCAGTTAGACTATGGAGATATCATCCTATTCTTCCTCCGAAAGGCTTGCCCGTTAGCCATGCAACAAAAGTAGTATCGTTTTAGGGAAGCACCAGAATAATTGCACATTAGACCGAAATAATGAATCGATGAACGGAAAAACTCTCGGATTCAGACGCACTCGATTCCGTAAGTTCTCAGGTAATTTCTAATTCTCGGACGGACCAACGCAACAAGATCACCTTGACATTTACCACAATAGAGGAGAGCATAATAATAGATTCGGAGATATCCTGTTGGCTCATTTGAAGAGATAAACAGACAACTTTTCGACCAGGCCCAAAAGTACCGTCTTTCATATCAACATCTAGACATGTTCACACGCCATTCCTTCCAGACCACATATTTTAAGAGGAAAAGGAATCACCTCTGAATATGTAATCGCCTGAAGCATTTTAACACACTTTTATACAAAGACGCCAAAGGAGCAGTTGCGTACTCTCAGCCCCTTGCTCTAGATGAAATCAGAACACGTCCGCATCACTTGTCCTACATCGCCTTCTGAGCCCATGAAGCCAACATTATTCTTCATTGTATTCAAGTTCTACCGTTTCTCGCGTCTCAGTTTTCTATACAACAACGTTTTCTTCGCTACTCTCGCTAAACGCCTTCCGGTCTGGATGATATTCTACCAATTTGGTTCCGTAAATGTTCTTGAGAATTTCCTTCAATCATGTCTTATTCGCCCCGGTTTTTGACATCTTCTCAATTACCAGAGTATATACCATATGTGTGGCTACCTATCCTGTGCCGCGCTGGTGTCCTGTACGTTTTGACGATATTTTCTGACACGATGCTATGATTGCCAGGCGAAAACATGCACTTCTATCCTGGATCCGCAAGGTGATCACAGATGTTCTTCAAGGTTGTGATCAGTCACCCCACATTGTACTTGCCATAGTACCAGTCGTATGAGTGGCCATCTCTCATGCTCTAAAAGGGTGTTCTTGATGCCCTAAGGGATTTTTTTGCCGAGCTAAAATGCTGATTTAACATGGCTTGGTGGAATGAGAGCTGACCTACAAGCCGCCCAATTCTCTCTTTTAGCTGCGCAAATTCATTGCAGATGTTCCTCAATGTTTTGTCCAGTTGCCCACATGGTTCCCGCCTTTTGTCAATGAATTTCTGTGTAACAAAAAAAAAATAAAAATTGCTCATTCAGTTGTATTACCCTGCCACCCAAAAATGCACGATTTTTAGGATACTGACCAATGCTTGACAGAAGCATTCGAAATTCCAGGGCCGGGCTTGAAACAATTACCCTCCGATCGGTCTCCTATTTTGAGCGCCGAGGTATGTCCTCCACATTAGTTAACCTGCAGCCTATGAAAACACATTTCGCTTGTCCCGGGAGTATCGCTTGCGCGAACCATCATATTCCTGCATGCGGTGTCCTGGCCACCTCGTGGGCCGTAAAGTTTAGGTAACTAATCCTTGCGACACAAACAACATCATGAGTGATTTGCCAACCAAGTGGGATGAACCAAATCATCATTGGACAGAACTATAAAATGCGGTTCAACTCACAATCCAGTTCAAGGAGACCAGTATACTCAAGAGATTTGTCTAGGTTCATCTGTGTCCCCCGGTAAAACGAAGTTATTGCGCAAATGAGCGTATTTCTATCAATCAGGAATTTTAGTTTCCACCGAAAGCTGAGTATGAAGCCCGGGAAGCTCCAGGCCCGTCAAACGTCCAATCAATTCAGCAAATGCCAATGAGAGCACATGCACGCCATAGAATCACGACCGAATGTAATCAGCGTTCAGGAGGATCGATGATGATGGGTGTTGACGAACGCACATTGGAGAACCTGGATCAATTCCAGGTAGTTCCTCTTAAACTAGCGCATGACCGTAATAACTGTTGCACTCGCCCGCAGGAGCTCTTCTGGAATAAAGCTGTTGTGTACCATTATCAGCAAGTTTTTTTCTGACACCAGCTACTGGAATGGCAACAGCGATTGGTGGCGATAATCCGGCATAACTGATAGGTAAACTCTGTCTTTAACCGAACCAACCAGGTTGTCGTTTAATTTGCGGTGTTAGCTTGATTCGCGGACTCTGCTGATTTGCAGGTATATTGTAGTGAATTGTCCGAGTGAAGCACATTCCTTACAAAAGAAGAAAATGCTAACGATAAAGACTGCTGGCTGGTGACCACATAGAATCACAACAGGAAAATTTACCGGGAAAAATCCATCGTCCTTGGGTTACATATCGCCAGTGAATTGCAGCCAGTAGAATTACTTACTAAATAGCGAATGACGACGTATTTCGTAGTGGTGTTATATCGTCGTCAGCCTCCTCTAGAGGAGGCATCAAATTCACTGCAGTGTAGGACTTTTTGAATAATGTAGTCCACATTCCACAGAAAACCTCCATCGCAGTATGTGAGTTAAAATGTCCAGTCAACCGTGGAAGGACTGTCCAGTACACAATAATTTTGTACGTTGAACGCAAAAAGGACATCTGCGGAACGCGTAAATCAACTGTCATGCCGCATCTAGTTGGTGACGTTGATTGGTCTATGATGTATTCGAATGCAATTGCCTAACAACTGTGTTTCAATTGAAGGCCAAATTGTTCGCCTCCCTAATGAAACCCCGAAAGGGAGACCGGTAGTTAGCTATTGAAGAGCAATCAGGGGACTCGAGAGTAGCAATACAGTATCAGTTTGCTAATTTCGTAAGAATTCAATTGCAAAAACAGAAAAATATAAATAACCAGCCTGAATGTTAGACAAACTGACAACGTCCCGAGGACCTCAACTAAGCATCCAATGAAGAGGTGACTGGCTGCATGATAGCTTATTCAAATTTAATGGGGCTAAGTTTGATTATCTGTCACTAGTCCGGTTAGAGTGAACAATAATAAAGTGGAATTTGAGCACTGTGTTTGAGTCGACAGACGACCCGATAAATGTACTAATTGCGTTAATCGACCAGTCTATTATCACTCTTCCTGTGGATATATCGTGGAATAGCACGGCCGATTTGTGAAAGCGTCTTGCCGAGAGAGAATTTCGACAGTTTTACCAGAGTTCCTTTGGTCTATAACGAACGATTTCATGACCGCTACTTTTTGATGAAAAATACAACACATGACTTGTAACGCTAGCAGAACACAATACGGAGCAGTTTCATTTCATTATATTTTGGCAGAACCACACAAAATGGTGCATTTTCGTCAGGAGCAGACGTTGTGGACAGATTCGTTGATGGTTTCGGACTCGTACCCGGGTTGGCACTAGATGTTGGCACTAGATGTTGGCATTAGATGTTGGCATTAGATGTGGCATTAGATATGTTGTGTGCTGAACTACCTCGGGGACCTGAAGGCAGAGGGGTAACATAGCCTCAGCTGGCAGACCAATCCAGGAGTACAAAAGAAATATTTACCACGGATACGACGGACGAAGGATCGTACATGCAGAAAAACGGGTTTGAACCAATGCCTACGAATGCTCTCAAACAAACAATAATGTTTTCACATAAGATTCATCCTAGGGTTCACCAACAGAAGTCAGCATTCTCCAGAAAATGTGGCCATTATGCCCAACAGAGGGGATGAATATCAGTGAGGCATACTGAGGGTCGAGCCAATAGTGGGCCGGCGAATCGAAAACGTATACGTGATAGTTGTTGATGAATATCGGCATATATGAATTTTTGACATTTCGAAGCGTCTTGAAATACACTACCTTACTGGGGGCAGAGAATACACGAAAGTTTTCTGCTACGTAGCAGATTATTAAAATTGTGTGCACTCCACGAAACAAACAGATGTGCATCGATGTTGTCCGAGTTGAACGAAATTACCAGCAACTTTAGCCACAAGCGCTGACCAAATGTTGCTTCACTACACTACGTAAAACTGTTGAACACACAGACCATTCGTCACGACTATCTGGAGTCACACACGAAGTAATCAATCACACTGATGTGATGGTCGGATTAGGCCGATTACGGTTTCATTCAGGCGAAAGAGGGCAACCGAGCATGTTCGACGGGATGAACCGAACTGAACTGGACTGGATTGGTATGGACTGAACTGAACTGAACTGAACTGAACTGAACTGAACTGAACTGAACTGAACTGAACTGAACTGAACTGAACTGAACTGAACTGAACTGAACTGAACTGAACTGAACTGAACCAATATGAACCGAATTGAATTGAATTGAATCGAATCGAACTCAACTCAACTCAACTCAGGTGAACTGAACTGCACTGACCTCAGCTTCACTGTTTTCAGTAAACGTCTTTCAGCCGGTTTTGATCTTAATATATCCGCGTGCGCATTCCCAGTATTAGGAGATCTTATTCCAGATCTGCTCCGATTTACTGATATTCTGATCATCCACATCACATTCCGCCCTCTATGAGTCGCCTGTGACAACTTTCATAGACACAAAGACGCTTTGGACGTTTGAAATATTCACGTGTTTACTGCAAGGAATAGTAATTCCGTTACACTTCGTATTATTTGTGATTCCGATTATGCTACATCATCTTCCAAAATCTATGATTCGCTCTGAAATTTCCTATCGAAACTGTCGTTTGTTGGACGTTTAATTAGGAGTTCTATGGACTGACGCCCGTCTTAGGTGACGCCGTGGGTGATTGCATTGGCAAGTAAGGCACACATGCTATTTGCGCACTGGTTTGTGTGCACCACGGGCCCAACTCAACTGCTGAGTTGTGACGCAGTGCTTCTGGAATTGATCCAATACTTCCTTGTAAAACGTGAGCTCATCCTTCTTGGGCAAGCCCTTTACCGTTGGCTTATGTTCGGTTGTCACATCCATGGCGATGTGGCGAAGCTGAAATATGCAAGAGGGATAGCTGTTGGAGATTATCGATCGACTATAAAAGATTTCTGGCATTACTAAACGGACCACATTCGAATTTCGGGTGGCTTCAAGGAATGGCCGCAAAATACTAAACTGATTACAGTTCACCTGCTGTTGAGCATTCTCAACACGTAATCTCCACTAAACAAATCAATTCTAACTTATGAAGATCTTTCCATCGTGCAACCGGATGCTTATCTGGGGTGATTTGTGTAAGAAAAGGAAATAAAACCTGAAGTGCACGGTGCAGATTTCGCCAAGAAATTTCCTTTTCTTCCGCAAAGGCGGCCTCCATCAGGCTTCGAGTCTTTGAGAACAAATACACCTGAGAAGAAGGTATTCTATCTACAACATTCGGCTACAACGAATAAAAACAAATGGGCAACACAGTGTTAACAGGAGCTCTGCCAATGCTGACTGGGAGAATAGTTTTCCTATTCTACACACCATTGGGGAGAAACTACAGCCCTCTCTCTAACTATCTATCTATCCATCTGTCCATCTGTTGGTCTATCTATCTATCTATCTATCTATCTATCTATCTATCTATCTATCTATCTATCTATCTATCTATCTATCTATCTATCTATCTATCTATCTATCTATCTATCTATCTATCTATCTATCTATCTATCTATCTATCTATCTATCTATCTATCTATCTATCTATCTATCTATCTATCTATCTATCTATCTATCTATCTATCTATCTATCTATCTATCCTATCTATCTTCTATCTATCTATCTATCTATCTGTCTATCTATATATGTATCTCTCTACCTATTTATCTGTCTATCTAAATATCAACCTACCTGCCAAGCTGTCCATCTTCCTGTCTAGTTCATTATCAATACAATGGCTACATGGCATTTATTCTGCTTATTAATCTGACCACTTTTCTCTCTTTGTGGTTATCGCTTCGTAATCATGTATGCGGGAATGTTGTTGTGATCCGCATATATGTTTGTATGTATGGATGTGTTTGTATGTATGTATGCCTTTATGTAATGTATGTATGAATGTATGTATGTATTTATGATGCATGTATTTTGGTATACGACATTCCATTAGACCGGGTGATTCATAGTTCAGATTTGTGCACCAATCTACCTTGTTCTCCCTATCGAGAAAGTGGTGGCATCTCTGATAGCCGAAGACTTACATTGGTCGGTGGAGTAATCACTTGGTTCCCTAAGCATATATTGGCGCAAGTAATAACTGTTCCAAAAGACAATTCAAAATATCGAAAATTGCGCTGGACACATACTTCTATTCCCTCATCATTCCGGTGCATTAATAGATCATAATGACCTTGGAACTTTCCAACTGGGAGACTTTCCGTCTTCTGAAGTAAAAAAATAAACAGACGCTTACCAGTGTATTATCAACCCAGATACCGTGTTGTTCCATACAAAGAAGAAGAGGTCTACAAAGCAACCGTAGTTCTACACTTAATTTCAACGTTATCGTGGTGTAGCATCCGATTGAAGACTTCCGGTACTGTTTCTAAAACAGTAGTGTACTGCATTGATGTTCAACGAATCACTAAAATGTTCACCGGTCAATGAGGTATTTCATAATTACACCGCCGAACCTAAGCGCAGTATCCGATTTGTCGGCGTATATTTTGGGTGTGCGCTTTGTAGTACTCGCTAGTTCAGGAAGCGGTGAACGTACCTGCGTTTGTTGCACATCAACCACTAAAATCTGCGTAGACTAATTTGATGTCCAAATTATGGCTTTCGACATTGTGGAACTATAAAATGTACGAACTCATTTCATCGTTGGTTTTGATCAGAGTAAGTTTTGTAACCACACACACTATTCGGCAGAAAGTACAAATACGTCGTTTACCACTGATATGCACATTAAAGTGGGTTTTAAGTTGCCGTGGAGCTTAAACTTCTGACAGAATCCTTTTACTCAGCTAGATAGTTTGCTGAAGACGACGTCAGGCTGTATAGATTGAACCCGCGTTATTGTGCACTTTCGCCTCTAGCCGCCTAACAAAATTGTCTCATTCGATTGGGTATTTCATTGGTTCAGTAAAGCAAATCTGTGCTGATAAACCGGGAATCATTGTATACATATCTGATGTTTATTGGTCGTCAGAAGCAGTGCGCATCTCACTCCAGCACGAAATGACGAACCGGCGAACTTTCGGCCACTGATTTAATACTTGAGCGTCGAACATCAGTGTGATTGGATTTGACGTAGAAAGCCCACAGAGTTCACTCAGGTGAAAGCACATCACGTGGTCACATATTCGTTGGCTTCCGGAGTTCTCAGATTAGAGTTTCAATCATCGTGCAAATATATTCTTCCACTGGATTTTTCTTGCGGATGATCCACATAGATTTGTTTTCCGGTTGTAACATAGCACAGAAAGATATAGAGCACAAGGTGCCCAACGTCATTGGTTGATTATTCAAAAGTTGTTGCCGGCTAGACTTACATACCCAGACACCCCAACTGGCTGCCTTGCAGAAATTCGTCTATGGAACCCGAATTAACTATCAACTATTTTTGACTTTATCGTAACATCTGCAAGGTAGCAAAGCTGCCCTGCTACTGTCATTTTGTCAAATACATTCATTTTCACAATTGACCCAACCGAATCTCTCCTTGACTGTTTGCGACTCACCACTTCAGCGTACTGTGGATTCAGTTTACGCTTTTTCAGACCTTTCTGCAAGCGGGTGAGGAATGATAAAAAGGAAGGCTATATGAATTAGACGAATCCGCTCAGGCAGCTTTAAGTTGGTCCCAACGTTGGCAAAACTAGTGAAACCTCTAGAGTTCAGACAATCGAATTATGATGAACCGAGTTAACACAAACGAGGTATGGAACGGCACATACTACTGATAAGCCAGTCATCACTCCATTGTTCCAGGACACCATACACCTACAACACAACTTTTGCATAGAATCCCTAATTCCCTTCTGCCATGTCAGTTTCTGTTCACCTCTAGGTTTATGACTATCCGGAATGAACCCGGATTAAAACACCCCTCTAAGCAGCCGCTAATTGGACATGCGTAACACATGGCTTTGCCAACTTGGTTTGCAATGCTGAATTTCGAGGAAGGAAGTGTTGCGTGCTTGAGGAATGCGTGAATACTAGTCATTCATTATTAAGCAAGGTACGCGAGAAAATAGAAACACACAAATGGAGATAATGTGACAAGGTAATGAATGTCTATTCAACGGAACATATTGCACACTGTGCTTTGTGCTTCATTTCTTAATTTGCTAAGAAGACGGCAATCAGGGTGTATATAGTCATCTTCATCATCAGCCTCCTGAGTGAATCATCAGTGATCGGTTCGGGAACTGTATCCCGAGTCACACTTTTTCAGGTCCTTGCGCGTGTTCGCAACGCATTTTTCAGCTAAATTACGCTAGCAAATCTATCACTAGAGGTGAGACAACCGCATTATGGAACGACGCATACTACTGATGACTCACAGGGCACTCCGTTTTGCCAGGCGCTATACCCATACGCATGTTGTGTATTTGGTGCTCCAGGGCAATCATCGTTCTCATCGCCATCACCATCATTATTATTGTCTGCAACCAGGTAAAACACTAACGCTTTCCTGCGTGCATTAGAAATTCATTTGAAGCCCGATTCAAAAGAAAACAATCAAAATGTATGGCATACCACAATCGACTGCTGTCTGAGACACTCACTAAGGCGATCGGAATCGTAAAAGAAAAACAACTAGCTTCGATACAAAGGCATACTTTGCTGCGTCCCTCATCAGTGACAGTGAGAATCTGGGATTTCCAAAGACACAAGCCTCCAACGTCACCCAAAATTTTACACTCACTGAGAAAGTATGGCTAACTCATTAGAAGCAAACAATGTGTGTTTAAGATAATCAAATAGTCTACCATTGCCTGTTACGTACCACAGTACTATCTATCCACAACTGTCAAGCTTATTTGCAACAGGTGTGATAAAACTCACGTACTCCGAATCCGTAATCGAAGCGTACGAGCAATCGGTTGCTAAAAAACACCGATTCGCTTGTCACTACAAAAAGCAGAGTAGCTTTCTTCATTTTCTTTGAATGATGTTCTCCAGTAGACTGCAATTTTAGAGGGTTGAAACAGGAGAACAATAGGATCTACGTCAAAAATTATGATATATTGAATTATATCATTGACGAACTGATAATGTGACTCAAAATTCGTGAAGCTCCGAGAATTCGAAAACTATCACACTAATCAGATGATCGCTAAAAAATCTCCGACTGAGCACCATGGGTTTCGAGGTTCTTTAGGTCAATCTGAAAGGCGCAGTCTTCGAAATTCCCTCAAACATAATCACTTCCTGAAATCAGATTGGACGGAGCTCGCCAAACACGGTTGGGTCAGGCCGTTCAAAATACATTATTACGTATACATATACCGATAATACTCCCATTATAAGAGATCACTGACGAGATCCGGTCAAATGTAGTCACGTCACTGGTATGTACCTGTTTTTTGATCCGTGGAATTGTAATTTTATAAAATATTCACGATCGAATCATTATTTACAAGTACGCCATTAACGTGTAAATGGTGGTTGTTGCAAAGGAAACCGAAATGTCACAGGTGTTGCACCGATATTACAGTGACCGCTTGTAACCAGCTGAAGTTAGTTAAGCAGCAGCGTGACATTAATCGTTGAAGGCTGGACTTTGTTCACTATCCCGTTCGAAGCTTCTTGCAGATGGCCAGGGGCTACCTCCATTCAAGGATCACAAGAGGACAAGCATAAAACACGCTTGGAAATTCAATTTTTATACTGGGCAGTGGGGTGTTTCAGCCATATGTGAGGAAATCTCTGGACGTTTTTAAAAGGATCTCTCCACGCCAAAATATACGCTCCTTACTTCCCACATCTGGAGGAAAAGGATCGCGAAACAGAGAACCAGAGTAGCAAGCATCCACGTAAAGCACAAATTTGTTGTACCTTTTGTTTAAATACGTGTTGCGCAGGCTATCAGTCAATTTCACGGCATAAAGCTGTAGCAAGTCAAAAAAAGTTGCGTGAGCTCGAACGATTATACCTGAACGAGTATTGAGTTTCGGGAAATACTTCCCATCAGGAACAGTGGAAGGACTAGTTTTGAAGGCGTTTTATTTAGTCCTCCATAACTAACAGCTGATTATACTGTTAATTGTCTTTGTTTTCTTGGAATATCGCTGCCATCATGTCCTCTGCGATGTAAGTCAGCTATCCTGGGGACATTCAGTAAACCTACTTCTGAAAGGGCACGCAAGTAGCTACGTTAGAATCCATAAGCTTGCAGTTACAAATTCAGAATAATGAGTTGCCGGTTTGAAACAAGTGATTTTCACATCACTCCAGGTGTCAACTTCGCGGCCAGTTTTAGCCAGTTTCACATCTCATTCACCGTGGTGGACTTGAATATGTTTGGTTGCATATTATGAATGACTAAAACGATCGTGAATACGCTAAGTACATAGGTTCCCTATTAGGGTGAATGTTGCCTTAATACAAGGAACTGCAGCATGTCTTGTAGTTCTAGCCGTGGAATGCAATGCCATCCCGTAAGTCAAGACAATCTGTGTAGGGAATCCTGGACCCAATCATGTTTTACGAAAATTTGGGGTAANTTACGAAAATTTGGGTAATTTCCATTGATTTCAAAAATTCCGAATGTAATCTCACTACTGACACACTGCAATTAGTAACGAAAAAACAAAAACTCACATGGTGAATGGATTTCCCATATGAGATGTCACTCCAGGAGTAAGTCACTAGTGATGTGGTTCCCTTTATTGATGGATGAGCGACGTAATGTGCCGACTAACTGCGGATAAATCGGGTTGTTCGCTGGTCGCCCGTGGCTCAACGGTCAAATTTTGCAATTACAAAGTGCACCGCTGATTATTCCCAATAAGGATGGAACAGGTATACATTGCTTTCGGTTTTCTTATCACATACTGATTTCTCATACATAGTATACGGGGACCTATTCGTACTAGCAAATATTCGCGCTGTTTCTCGAGAAGTAAAAAGAGCATCTTACCTTCGTATCATCTACGCGTCTTGAGTGACCTTATATGGCCAGCTACTTTGATTGTGGTACCTACGCTTGCTCAGCAGTCTAGATGGATCAACAGCGAAATCATGTGAGTGGGGCGACCTTGAACTAAGCAAAGCGAAATCTATGTAATGTTATCACTATAGCACCTTGACGAGGCCTGCCAAACTTGACGGGAAGAGACACCTGAACGTCGTTGCTTTTTCCATCATTTGGTGGATGTGTAGGCCAGTTGTAATTATATACTCTCTTTCATTAAGAACCACGGGTGGAAATAAACCTTTTCACTCCGTTTAAAATTGAGCCTCCTTTTGAAAAACTGTGTGCTACAACCGCGGTTACCAAAATTGTCAAAACTTGCCTCTTCTTCGGGAAGTTTCTATAGTAAGGCGTACCATGGCCAGTGAAATAAATGAAAACGTTGTCATCACGTTAATGGGAAGGTTAAGTTGGTCTTAAAGAGTAGTTTATTGGGTGGTGCCCTCGCGCATAGAAAAGCATGACAGTAAGCCGCGAGAATGGAAATTTGATTGCAATATTACCGAAAAATATGGGTGTTGTGACAAGTTGCAGAAGGCTGGTTGTAACGTGAACGGCCTTGAACAACTGGTCATTAAGAAAATCAGTGGTATAAAATGTCCGCTGTTCATTTCTGTCCACGAAACAAAACATGTTTAACTTTGATTCATTTATTCCCACAATTCCTGTACGGCTTACCCATCGAGCACTTAGCACGAAAGAAGTGAATAAATAACGAACAAGCATATCATATTATTATTTGATACACGCTACTGGATATAATCGGTAGATAAATTAACTTCCGTTAGCGTGCTATTTGCATGGCCACATGAATATGGGAATAAAAAATTGATTTCTGGGACGCCTGTTTGATTGCTGTTGTATCACGTGATATAGTAGCTACTTTGTCTTTTAATAGACGAAGGTGGTTGAAAGCAGTTTTCCATTCTAGCCATTGGAACGGTGGCACTCAGTCCTTTTCAAAGCACGCTCTCATCAGCATAATTAAATCGGTTTATGATAATATCCCCATGGTGTATTCACTACTGAGGAACAATATTGCCAATGAGGTGAGACAAACCTATATTTCGAACACGGACATTCACGAAGCCATACGTTCAGCTTGCTGGTCGTTAAAAAGGAGGATGCTCATCTGTTCTCTGATCCTAGTGGTTAGTTTCCAAATGATCCCTCGCCAACTGAAGTGACATCATGAGTGAATGAACGGGTCGGCAGTTCTTCCATAACTGTCTAATTTAATGCATTGATCAAGAAAGTGCCCTTCTTTCCGCTGTATCCACAGAAAATGCCCAACGACATATTCTGTCTGAAAACGTAGTTTTTCGGGAATAAATTTTCACGGCAATTAGTGTACTTTGTGCCGAAATTTCGATTTCATCTCAACTGTAGTTCCTAGAGTGATTCCGCTGAGTACACAATATATAACTTTATACATTTTGTTTGTAGAGGTTGTTCATTTGGGCAAACCTACAGCTAAGATTTTATTTTTTAGGTGAGGCTGGGATCTGACACGTCCAAGCACGTATAAATCTGTGTTAGATTATATCATCGGAATAGTATGATCACAGTAGTTCACTTTCCTTCTTAGCTGTCATGAAGGAATGACGTGTGAAGCTATTTAGCTCCTCTCGGGAAGTTGTCCAAATTAATTTGTCTTCAGATTAGGCTATATGCACCCGTCTCCTATTTCCTCATTCCACTTTTCTCTACTGCGCTCAATGTCGTGGTGTTATAAATTACTTGCCCAATCCGAGAGATACACTATTCTGAGAAAGAACGGTATCGCGTGAGTCTGGATCACTGTGAAGCTTTCAACTGCGCTCAATGTCGTGGTGTTATAAATTACTTGCCCAATCCGAGAGATACACTATTCTGAGAAAGAACGGTATCGCGTGAGTCTGGATCACTGTGAAGCTTTCAAGTACCTTTTCTCCTTCATGGTTTCGTTACCTCAGTCAACTTTGCAATGAATATTGCATTTCCCAAAACCTACGTTTTTTGCTGCACCGCTAAAAGGACGAGTCTCCTACAGGAAGGATCGTATGACACCTCCAAAGGCTGACTTACTTCTGGGACAGCCGGATTAGTGCATGCCCCGCCAACTACGCTGTTGTACCCTCACAAACGTGAGAGATTAAAAGAATGTGCGAAGACACGTCTGGAGTTTAGGAAAAAAGGGGCTGTACGAATCTACGTAGCGGCCGATTCTGCTGGTTCCCGTGGCCAGAGGATATACACCACGCACTTCATACCTGCAATCAGTAGACAGTACGGTATCGACCAAGTCAGTTCTGTTTTTCCGTGGTCACGGAATCCAAACAAATCCTGAACTCACCGCATATTCATAACCATATACATAACATATCCGTCCACCACGTGACCATCACGTCGAATCTCGAAGCAAGTAAACTGATATATTCATGTGGTTTCTGGCGATTAGAAATACGTTCAGGAATTTTATTTCGTACATTTGTTACCGTTAGCAGGATACGGATGTAGATCGCGTGGCCAAAGTCTATTTATATATTATATATTATTATATATATTATATATATATATTATGTTATATATATGCGAAGCTTCCCGGAGTATTTCGAGAAGGTTGCGGAGGCGGCCCAACTGGAGACCGATCAGGGTAATTTGGTGACAGTGAAACCTTCCCTCAGAGGCCCGACTGAGGGGCTCTGGATGCGCCCAGAAGGGGTCCTCGAAAAGAGCACTTGCCCGCTGCGGAGGCAGCGCTTGCAGCGAAGCCCAAAACAAAGCCAAGGGGCCATGAGTCTGTTCAAGTCGGTTGAAACGGAACTTGGGTGTGATCCGAAAGTTTTCTTCACCAGCCCGCAGCAGTCGTTGAATCCTGCCTTGCTGGGACTGGGATACGTGCCATGCGAGCAGCTGCTGTCTGAACGGTTCACGGAAGAATTGCAGCCTGCGCATCGTGTTCAGTTGCAGTTTGCAAGAGCTATTGGTCAGCTGGGAAGGGAGCACTTGGTGCATCTTGCAGGAGAGTTGGCCGAGGTGCATGTGGGGACGCGCCCAAATATGGAAAAAGTACATGTGCAGGTCAACATAGGTAAGACACGTCCGGAAATTAAGTCCTTTGGCGGTTCTCACCAAACATGGCTTAGTAAAATTCGACCAGCGGAGTGGGCCTGAAAGTTTTGACGACCGGAACAACGCCAGAGAACGAACAAGTGAAAGACCATATTTGGCCCTGTAGTCTCCTATGTATTTACGCAGAATCTCAGAATGATTTGTCCTGACGAAACAGACGTCTCTTGAGATCTTTGTCTTCTCGTTATTGCACAGTACGGCAGGCTCAGTGCAGGCGTAACCAATAGACGGCCACCCACGATACACAACTGGCAGACGGGTGGTCGCAATATCGATTTTATTTGAACAGATGTAGTCTCTCCTCAAACAGCGGCAGCGATGTTTAATGTGGCGCATTTGAAGCTCATCGAGACACTGACTGAAAAATTGTCATTACAGAGGCCGACTATCCAGATATTGATCCGTCAGCTTCAGTGATCTTCACGATGCTCAACGTGATCCCTGAATTCCAGTTAGATCAGATTTCATGTGGTTCAGCAAGCAGGAAAGTTTTTCCGATTGCATCTGGTAAACAGAAAAGATTCTTGGAAAGCAAACCAGGTGGTCAGTATTCCGAGCATAAACGCTTTACGAACCATATGTTGCCACGAAAACCAAGTGAGCTG
Source organism: Opisthorchis viverrini (assembly GCF_000715545.1). NCBI lineage: Eukaryota > Metazoa > Platyhelminthes > Trematoda > Opisthorchiida > Opisthorchiidae > Opisthorchis > Opisthorchis viverrini. The sequence continues at coordinate 147,297 of NW_008751894.1, read as the reverse complement.
TCTTCCGATGAAACCGCTTGCGATTTGTCATCACTGTTCGGAGAGCAAGCCTCCTTGATCAGCGTTCGATTTCGCTTTATGAAGTTGATCAAAACATGCTGCAACAGAATGGTTTACGTACGCCGACAAAGGCAAGAAGGAATGTAAATGATCCAAACTCCTAAGCCCTAAGGTTCAAATGTCTCATATTCGAGTGCGAGTTGAAGTTTCCTGAAGCCGCAAATATAAGAACAAGAATCCTCAACTAGATTGAACAGAACCCAGATGTCACATTGCACAATAGAATGTCGAAACGCCTACGCCTGATAAATTTAAAGCATGATACTGTCATGATACAGGAAAATGGTACCAGGAATGCGGTTCATGTGATTCAGAAGCATACTGTCCGTCAGGGTGCCAAAAAGCCACCTGCGGCATGCTGGAATTGTGGCCAGTGGCATTTCGTCAATTATTGTCCGTTCAGAAGACACCACTGCGGTAGGTACTCCAGTATTGGACACAAAGAAAATCGGTGTCGCGGCAGGAAGAAGAAAGCACCCAAGAGGCATTTTCGAACCAGAATTCCCCATTTCAAGCCTCCTAAGGCTTGCGTTGTTCTGGGCCACATGTAAAAAAGAAGAAAGGTGTATCGGTGCGATGTTACAGGGCACCTGTTCGTCACCAGCTGGAAACGGCATCAGATATCAAACTCGGACACTGCCTGACTATTTTTGGAAGGAGCTTTCGAGCGTGGTTGCTCGACGTTTACTTTTATTGTAGTGTTCAGTGCTAGACGCTCATTCGAGTCCAAATCTTCTCGGGTGAGGCGTTTCAGTTGCCAATGTGTTCCAGAACTACACTTGGAATAGATGCAGTTCCTGTTGTTAACATTATGAAAAATCTTGGGTAGGTTCCTTCTTGTACGTATGGGCAGTCTACGCCATAAAAGATGAGATGCATTGTTAAGCTGTTTCATTTTTTGGAAATCAACTGCAGCGCACATCTCACGAAATTTTGGGTAGTTTTTAATTGAACCCGTAACTGACCGTCTGGTTTTTCCAAATCTTAACCATCGAGTCAGTGATGTGATTAGCTCTCGCTGGCACAGGATATGGCGCCTCTCATCCTTGAATAACGGAAGACCCTATCACCTGGTCACGTGTAGACTGGATCCTTGAGTGACAAATTTCTAGAAAGCGGTTTCGAAATTCCATGTATTTATCCTTCCTCCACCCTGTCAGTGAAGCCAATCTTAGCTGGGAAGCCGGGAATCAGTATGCAGTAGCTTCATCCAGATTGACAATCATCACTAATATATGTCTCACAAAACCGTGGTATAGTGTCTAATAAGGTTGCCTATCACTGTTATCAACGTTTAAAAAATCATATCTGTACTATGTCAGGCTATTTCGATTCGACGACTAAATCTACAAAATGGGACGTCATCGGTCAAGGTCTAATACATTTGAAACTTTCGAATGCATATTCCTGAGTTAGCTAGTTAAGTAGAGTAGAAATATTTCGACAACTATTCTCACTTGCACAAAAACCTGGTATCGGCAGGTGACTCAAATGAACCTCTTGTTAATATGGTTTGCTCAACGAAACATGGAACATAAAGTTAACGGGAACTCAGGGGGTGCGCTTACCTATTGAACTCCAAGAAGGGCGTAGGCTGTCATGGGCTGTCCAAGAGTTTACAGCGTACCGTGGTTTCCCAAATATCGTACTAAATGAGGTATGAGGCGCCAACGTGCAGCACATTCACTTGAAGCGTACTGTTACAAACAACCGATTCAATTGGATTCATCTGAGTCACCTGTTAAGGCCAAGCGGATGTGAGAACAGAAGATCGTTAAGTTCTGCGTGTAAACGAACCAATCCATTTGCCATCTGAGTTCAAAGATCGATAGTTAGACATGCGCGGAAACGTGTAAATCAACCGTCACACCGCATCTACTCAGTGGCTTTGATTCTTTTTTGATCAATTCTTCTGCAATTTCCTATCAACCTTGCTTTAATTGAAGACTACATTGTATGCATATATAATAATGATACCTCGAAAGGGGAGACTGGTAGCTAGCCGTTGAAGAGTATTCAGCGAACTTATGAGTAGCAATACAATATCAGGTTGCCAGCGTCGTACGAAAGCAACTGCATAAGCCGATGAATCCATTGAGGAGAACTTACTCCGTCCCGATGACTTCACCTGAGCATCCGGTGAAGGTGTGAATGGCTGTATGAGAAGTTACTCAAAGTCGATAGGGCCAAGTTGGAATAAGTGTCTCTAGCTCGATTAGAATGAACAAGAGAAATATTGGAATTTTATAAATGATTTCGTGTAGACAGACGATCCGATAACTCTCTTAACTGCGTTGAACGACCGGCCTATTATATACATCGTGCAGTAGTACGTCAGATTTGTGGAAATATCTTAATGAGTCCCCCAGACCTAAGAATCCAACCAGGCTTACCTGAATTCCTTCCTTGTTCAGGATAACCTGAACAATTTGTTGACCGCTGTTTCGATGAAAAATAAAACCCGTGTCTTGTGACGGTAGCGGAACACGATACGGACCAGCTGCAATTCATTTAATTTTGGCAGAATCACACAACGTATTGTGTGCTCGTTAGGAGCAGACGCTGTGGACAGACCCAATAAAGGTTTCGACCTCTATCCGGCTTTGCACAGCTCCATTAGGTGAGGTGTGTGCCGGGCTACTTCTGGGACCTTAAGGAAGAGAGATAATCAAATTTCAGCTTGAAAATCTGTCCAGGCGTGGAAACGATATATTCACCACGAGTACCACGGACGGAGGATCGCATCTGTCCAACAAAGATTTGGACCAATGTCTAAGAATGCTATCAAAGGAACAAGGAATCGTGTTTATGCAACGTACCATTTAATGTATGCAAACAGAATTCAGCATTGCAGAGAAAAAGTGACAACTATGCTACTGAACTTAGTAGACTGTCAGTGAGCCGCACTGATGGTCGAGCGGATACTGGGACCAAGATCAGAAAACTTGAGAGAGGTGTTGGCGAGTATCAGCGTATCTGATTTCCGGACATTTCGAAACGTTTTGATATAAATTCTTTCACTGGTAGCATAGAACACGCGTAATTCGTCAGCTACGAAGCAGATGGGAAAACTGTTTGAACTCCACGAAACAAAGAAATGTTCCTCGAATTTGAATAACAATACGAGTGACTTTAGCCAGACTTGCCGGCCAAATATTGCTTCGCTACACTACTTAGCAGTGTTGAACACACGGATCTTTCGTCACGACGGTCCCGGGTCACTTTTGCAACAAATAAATCACCCAGAAGCGTTGGACGTTGTGGGCTGCCTGAGAGTTCATTCATGACACAAAGGGCAAGAAAGCTTGTTCGACGAGCCAAACAACTGAACTGAAACTGAACTGAACTGAGCTGAGCTGAACTGAACTGAACTGAACTGAACTGAACTGAACTGAACTGAACTGAACTGAACTGAACTGAACTGAACTGAACTGAACTGAACTGAACTGAACTGAACTGAACTGAACTGAACTGAACTAAACTGAAATGAAATGAACTGAACTGAACAGCTGATGTCATTCATGGTATATTCGCGCGCTCACTGGATGGAACGGGAGCTCCCATTCCATTACACTCTGGATTATTTATAATTCCGATTAACCTACATCAATTCACATAGTCTAATATTCGCACTCAAATTTTACTCCGCAAAGTTCGTTTGCCAGGTATCTACCTAGAAGTACGTTGAGACTAATGCTGGCCTAATATGACGCCGAATGTGAATGCACTCGCAAATGAGGTAGACGTATTGTTGCGCACTTGTTTGTGTGCACGACAAGGTCGACTGACCTGCTGACTTGTGAAGCAGTGTGTTCGGAATTGATCGAATAATTCCTTGAAACACATGAGCTAATCCACCTTGGACAAGTCCTTTAACATTGGCTTATTTTCTGTCGTCACATCAATCACGATATCGTGAAACGCTTCCTTGATGATATGACCAAGCTGAACATAGCAAGAAGAATAGTTGTAGGAGATTGTCAAGAGAGTATAAAAGATTTCCTGCACAACTGAACGGACCACGTTCCATTTTCGGGTTGCATAATGAAGAGGCCCTAAAATACTTAATTGGGTACCGTTTACCTGCTCCCTGGCGTCCTCAACACGTATTCTCCAATAAACAAATCAAGTCTTGCCTAGAATGATCCTTTTGTCGTGCAGCGAGTTGCTTTTCCCGGATGATTTGTGTAAGAAATGGAAATACAAACCTGACGTGCACAGTACAAATTTCTCCGTGCAGTCTCGTGAATTTCTTCTGTTGCTGCCTCCATCAGGTGTCGACACATTGAGAACAAATGCACCCGAGAGGAGAGCCTTCTGTCTTCAAAATTCGGCTAGAACGCAGAGAGCAATTGTGCAACGTATACAGTTAGGAAGAGATCTGTCAATGCAGAATGAGAGAATTGTCTTCCCGGACTACTCATTTTTGAGGCGAAACTGCTCTCTATCTATCTATCTATCTATCCATATAACTACCTATCAATCAATCAATCAATCAATCTATCTATCTATCTATCTATCTATCAATCTATCTATCTATCTAT
>NW_008751894.1:108072-142669 GCF_000715545.1 Opisthorchis viverrini | reverse complement strand
ATCTATCTATCTATCTATCTATCTATCTATCTATCTATCTATCTATCTATCTATCCATCTATCTATCTATATATCCGTCTATCTACCTATCTCTCTATATATCTATTTATTCCATTCGACTGGGGATGTCCTAGACGAGTAAATATATGGCGATATCGAAGACCCTTCAGTCATTTTTGAGGGATTCTGCAATGAATTTTTTGACGTTGTCAGTAACCAGAACATCAGTGGCTGAATATTTTCATCAGTGCTTGATGGATAAATTTGGCACTTGTAGAAACAGCTAGAAAAATTTCGGGTCAACGTGATTGTGCGTCAATAACAACTGAAGCATATTATTTACCGAAAAAAAGACCGCAGCAGTCGGCATGAACTCGTTACATTAGGTAACAAGTAACTGGCCACGGTACCACTGTAATGACTTGGATTGAACCTTATGTGCAGCAGAACATTTCAGGTCGGAATCCGATTTCCGCCAGCAGCATGACAGGCGTGTAAACGATTCCATTTGGTCAACACCCAGTTGACTAGAGTGTAAATCTGCCAGAACAACCGCCTGCTGATTCGAATGAATGATAAAGCTATCCTCAAAGCACCACAATCTTTCGTGGCGATAGTGAATTTCGGGATATGGACGTCGCTATTGTTGCATCCAGCCACGTCGCAGTGCAGAACAAATGGGAGAACTTATTTCAGTATCGTAAACAAGGCAATCCTGTTTGGCTGGTAATGGTTGAATCAACAATTAATCTAATTTATTTGAACCAGAGTTGCACGACGGAAATCTTGACAAGAAATCTGCATCAGGAATCATTTTTCCACTACGATGAACGATCGTGTAGGTGTACGAACTCAGTGCAATATTCCACAGTTGCACCATGGCAGCAGATGAGTTCGCCAGCGAGTTTGTTGGATGATACAAGAACTTTAAGGCTTCGCGGTTAGAAGGAATGGTAAAGTGTGATCCAAAAAGATAATTATGGAGCCGTTTGACAGCCCAATATACAACATGTGCTTCTCGTGGAGTCTGAGAATATCCACGATCGGCTTTTGAATGTTGAGGGGAAATGCAGTTCCCTGGTCTATCACACGGTTAAAGGATTACTTCCCTTTCATGATGGCAGAATGGTGTTAAGCTGAAAACAGTTTCAAAATAGCTGAATTCCGAAGATATCCAAGCGGTGCACGCAACGTCTTCTCGTGGTTGCGGGACCAAGAAAATTGATTGGAATATATGACATCAAACAGACAACGTGCATGTTAGGCGAAATTAAGAATGAATGGGGAGTAATAAACAAGTGCTCTTAGGACTGAACGCAGTTCCTCTAGATTGGTTGGTGTTCGCACATTTACTAAAGGTGGTAGATGATACCGCTGCCAACCAAAGTGTAATCAAGTCATAAAAACGAGAAAACGAGAAAATTGCATTTATCAGGATGAATAGCTACACTGAACTCGGAAACTCGCTTTAGGATAGACTACATACGCATAGCATGAGTGGCTTCATCAGCAGCGTGCTCTATGACATTATCCTGATACATCACAACACCCTGCAAATCTTTTGTAATAGTATTTCGTAACTTGTCGAAATATAGCTGGCGAAACATTCGGACAAAGCTATAGCTCAAAAAGTGTGCCGATCACGGGAGATTACTAGAGGGTTCTTTAGTAGTGTTTTTCAAGATAGGCATTCTCTCGACTGAACCTGATAAGCGCATCAGTACATCTCCGGGGTCTCCCTTAGTGCAGGTACGCTGTAGTAGCCGCGTAGTTATCGTTAGCTGGAAGTCTCCGGAAATTGTGGGAGTAACATCATCAGCCTTTATTGGTGTAAATATCGGAGTTGCCGGATTTGATGATTCGACAGGAGTCAGTAGTACTTTACTACAAATTAAATTTAACGCCTGAAGAACAGGTCCACGTAAGCCTCTCTTAGGGAATATAGGATCCCTGTGACTTCGAGCCTCACCTTTGGTATTTGCATGCCACCTGTAGCCTTAGACCATTTAAGAATCATTTGTTTGAGTTGATTCATATTCAAGGAAGTCAGTAAGGTGATAATGGTTCGCAGTGAGCGCAGAACTTCGAATCCGATAATTGATGGTCCCGAGGTTGAAACCAAAATATTACAATTGAGAGAGATACATTGGGGAAATTTCACAGGAACCGCGCAAATACAAGTTAGTGGTACGGAATGTTCTGTGACACCGCGAATGTTAACATAAGTGGGCACCATCACGAAACTGGAGTAGAAAGCATTTAGATCTGACCACGCAATAGCAGACTCAACTCCAACTGCGTCAACAATGGAAGTATGTTTTTGACACGGAAGAGTTCAAAAAACAAGTGACGAATATTGGGACAAAGTGGATGGAGATGTCGTTAGCAAATGCATTCACGTCAGTATCCGGATCTGAATTTACAGTCAAGTTGAATGTCTCTTATATTAACGCAAATAACCCACACTTCGCTCCCCTGTGAGGGCGTTAATATATGGAATGTTCCCGTCCTCAAGATTTGCATTTCCCAAATTTTCAACTACCGAATTAAAAGCATGATCCGTGGAGTGTCGTATTGATGGATTTGACGCACGAGAATTCGTTCGAAATTTGCGTTTGTCGTCCATTCGCATCCATTAATTAGTTCCTTCACAGAGTAATTTAACAGCGCTGCTTGATCAGTATTTCTTACATAATTCACATCCCTATAATGCTCACTGAGAAGGAAGCAAGTAATTGGGCATGAGTAAATCTGGGATAACTTGCTGGAAATCCACCTATTTGGATGTTGTGCTGCCCGTCTTGAGACGGAAGCTAGTGGTAAACTGCCACGAGATGGGACATACATAAAAATATACGGCTTGCTTCGGCAGACGGCCTTGCTTTGAGAACGAACAAGTTGAGAGTTGACGAATATTCGCTGGTTTGCAAACCAATTTGGTTTTTCGAGAGACATACTGGAACCCAGCTGAATCTCTCGTTTGTGATATTTCCAAGCAACTGGATTTGCTGCACTAGGCCGCCGGATGGTTCAGTCGCTACGATATTGAAGATATCGCGATACATGTATACATTTCTAGTGCGCCACTCATAAGATTACCGGAAATTTGTCGTGTCTGCAAAAGTGCAGTTCGGTTTTTCCGATAAACACGTCCGCGGCGAACCGCTTACCTACATTCACTGGTACATAAATTGCAAACTGGCTGTTGCAGATATTCCGTATACACGTTGCTGTATATCAACGAGTAGAACGTTGAGTTACCCCGAAATCAATGAGTCAGATGCTCATCCCCTCGGTCAAATTCATGCGGATTGTCTTGCTAAGGAAACTATTTTTGACGTATCACCGGTAGGTAGCTACGCTCTGGGGGCGTGCGTATTGATTATGTACATTCTTGAAGTCATACTTGACATACGTTTGCCGAAAATCTTTCGACAGCTCACCACCGGTTTTGTCATTATCCGTTGTCGGTCTCCGAGGTTCCGTGTACCGCATATTCTATTTGAACGAAATTAGGACGGATTTCGAGAACTTCGTTCATTTGCACATGATTTCGGTTTTGACAGGAGACTCTGATGAATCCAGTTAAACTGCTTGTCTGTGGTGGTCCGCTTTAACCGAATATGGTGCACAAACCTGATCAGTATTCCAGTTGATAGGATATTCGAGGAAATCAATGCTCTTTTGTTTAAGTTACATTATTCGTAACGTTGCTGAAAACTCTTGGACAGCCCAACATGGCCTGACAGAATGTAGATGTGGTTTTCTAACTTCGATCGCAGTGGTAGACTACTGATAATCAATACCGGTTTTGTGACTTGCGCATTGTTGATGATTCCCAAATAGGATGAAATTGCTGTACAGTATTTCGCGGTTTTTCAGTTTAGATTTGCTTCTCTTGAAAGATAATTCGCGGAATTGCGGAAATTCTTCCCCGTTGTCGGTCAGTCGAGGAGGCCGTCAACACGCGACCGTGTAATGTGGTTTTCCGTTATTGAAGAACCAGCGGCATGCCTCTGTTTACGTGAAGAAATTTCCACACGAAAAATTCCAAAGATTTTTTACACTATCAAAACCTGAGGTTGAATCTTTCCTCAGTACGGTTGTGGAATGCGCAATCAATTTTAACACACCGTCTCAGGGGAGTCCGAATAGAATCGGCATCCTACCCGAAGTTTTGGGGCTTTTCTGGGTAATTTAATCCAACGCTTACTTTTACTGAGGAGGAACACTCATCAACAAATTTACTGATCAGTCATGTTATAGCCAGATTCCTTCGGATAGCTTGAATGAAGCAAATTTGTTTATGCCAAATAATATACCGATTGCCTGAAAATGATCACAGCGAACGGGATTTCGGCGAATACTGAGTAGACAATGGATCGAATTCGGTTACTCCCAAAGCACACAGATCAAGTTGATTCGAATGCTCACATGCGATCGGAACTTCGGTTTCACACGTATCACTGTGTTGTCTGAAATCTGCCCAAAATCCCCACATGCGATAAGGAGAATGAACGTGAACCGGTATCGCAACACTGCCATTTGCATTGCGTTGCACTAACCTGTGGAATCGTAATGCATTGTGCTTGGAACTGACTAGAAACCACCTCGTAAGAAGCGGCTTACACCGAATCTGGCAATATGTGTTCTTGCTAAATGTAGGGTTGTTGCACCCAGGAGGAAAGCATCGAAATTCACTGTCGGTTCCCCCATCCATCATCGAGGCTCCCTCTAGTGAGTGACTGAACAAAGCGGTTGAGCTCCTTCCGACTTTGTGGCCTTCCAGAATTCCATAAACCAAGCGTTACTGTGCAACACATAGTAAACGAAATAGGTTCTTCACCGCATGAGCTACCTGGCCCTTGTTTTGGGGCCCCTCCCTGGATAATCTAGTGCTTAGATTAGGAATTCGCATGACTCCCCCAACCAAGTAGCGGGTGACACTATTGAACCAGACGGCATTTTTGTTAGTTTCAATGTGAATGCGTTATGTTCAAATGTTGCAGGAGCGGACTCTTCAGCAAAAAGCAAGTAAAAGTTACTAGCAGACACCATCCTTTCAGAGTAGACAAAGCTTACGGTAGATGAAATAGTGGATGGTATAAAAGCATGTCTGGATCTCACCTACTTCGTTTTTGGCTCGGTGGTTTTACTCAAGAACAAGGTTTAGGAATGAAATCTCTAATTCTCCCGGCTTGGGCAACTATATTTACGGAAAAAAATTGAACAGAACTTTAGCCGGATTCTCATACCCACCTAGGATATTCTGGCCGTATGTAGATGACACGTTCGTCATGATGAAATGAGAGAAGTTTAGTTAGCTTTTTAACTGTCTGAATGAACTCCGTCCACGGATCCAATTTAGTATGGAGTAGTGAAGTTGGGTTTCATTGGCCTTTTTAGAATGCATGACACTCAAGTTCGGGGGAAACCAAAGACCACAGTGCACGAGAAGCCACCCGACATTGGGACAGATTTAAGCTATTCGTCTGAACATCAGAAGTGGGTGTTCGCTAGCGTTTCCTCGTTAACGTTTAAGCGTGTAAGAGCCCTGTGCGCGGAAGAAGTTGATCGGACAGCGATCACAACTGAAGTAAAGAACAAAATTTTGGGCAGTGTATATATAGCTAGCTTGGTTAGGCGTCAAATGCGAAGGGTGTGGGTCCCGGTAGAGAAAATTAACGAGGAAGGGTTCAGGACCACTCATATTCCGTATACAGCGGGGACATCCGAAATCATTCGAAAAATTATAAACACGGCTAACATAAGCGTAGTTTTCCAGAGAGGGAAAATACTACACTAATGGAGTTGCAGGGTTGCCTCCCGGCAAACAGAATCATGGACTTCCTCTACGAAATTAAGTTTAACGACTCCACCATGACAGACGGCCAAGGAACTACACATCAGAATAAGGTGTATTAGAAAAACTAACGGACCGGCGAGAAACGCAGATGAATATCAAGCTTTAGTGGAAGCCTTGTCTATTGCGGAAAACGCACTCCATACCGTACACAAATATATATTTATAAAATGTTGGGATTTTGAGGCGAGGACCACGGTCCACGTCACAGAGACTAATAACCAAGGCGGGGGAAATAACCAAGTATATCAGTGTTAAGATAATGAAAGTTGTTGAACTGGCAAGCGTGTGGAGAATGGTTTTGGGTCAGTCGAGCGATCATCAGAACAAAGAGTATTCAAGCTCTGAATTACACTTGACCTGAACGCACTCGCTGAAACTAAATTCTGGAAGCACACATAACCCCAAAAAGACTAAGGAAAATCAACTAGTGTTAACCGAATTGAATCATCAATCGAGGCACCCTGAAGTAGCATACTAACGAAACAAATCCAATCAGCATTTATTTCAAACTCTGTCAATCCTACAAAGTAAGATTTGCACAACCCCAGTAACCGACAAGAGTCCGAATTCACACTCAACAATGATCTAGCGTGACTATGTGAATGGGGCTCAATGATAGGTTCCCCGCCTGCTAACTTCCGAATTTGAAAACCCAAATTGATTCACTTATTCGCATACTCAAGCATTTTAAGTAGTTTACAATGATTCATTCGAAGTTTCGTTACCCAGACAAAAAATACACCCTTTTATCAAATTTTCAGAAGGATAAATCCACTTCCAGATACAAGGCTCTCTCGCATAAACTTGCAGTGTTTTCCAGAACGTCGGCAAAAAGTACACAAAGGAATNCAAAGGGCGGGCCGCCATAGTATCGATATCCGGGTGAGCAGTCACCACGACGGACTCGTAGTCACCAGAACCCTGTTTGAACATAGAGAAGTTGTGTGTAGTGTTTTAGAAATTGTGTTAATTAGAATCCCTAAAACATCTCGCAATGGTCGCAGATTTTCACAAGTCTCCTTTGAAACTAACTCAAGTTTGAGACGCTGAAAGTTATGGTTAGTAACCGATTTCATTCGCCTTCAAGTCAGTCTCTCTCCAGGAATAAGTTCAACCTTCACCTCATCCTTAGAAATTTCCTGCCTGAATTTGAAATTGACTTAGAAGTTCAGGATGGTTAAGCGGACCAGGCTTGAAAGCCTTGACTGTGTTTATAATCCAGGATTTATGCCTGTTTATACGAAAAATTTTAAGGCTGTGTTTTAAATAACCTGTTGCTTTTTATTTGACGAAACCCTCCTCGAGAACGGTCTAGTGGACGTCCTTATTTCGCCTACTAAACAACCAGCTAAATGTTGGGCCAACAACTGCTGATCAGTAGAGCGAAAAGCTCTCAGTTAGACTGGATACAGCGCCAATCATCCTTCTATCACAGAAACCAAATCAGATAGTCACATAATGTTGACAGGCTCCTCGAGTGACGACTTATCAGAGGGAATTTTCAGGCATCTTATAAAACTATTCTTCATTTGATCTACTTATGGATTGCTGGTGTAATTGTGATACCATTTACAGGGAGGTACGCGCGAAGTATGCGCTATTCGTAGAAGTTTGTCTGCGTATATGGAAAAAAGGAGATCTGTTGCCGAATTCCTGTAAGTACTTTTAACATTTGCTTGGATTTGACCGACGAATGAGTGGAGTCAATGAATCTCCAGGTAAGTTCTAGAAGACTCGTTTGGGAAAAGGTCGGTGTCCAGGTTTTGTAACTAAGATGCATATTAGAGTTTTGCTTCCCTGTTCACTGGTCTGTAACCGGTCATTTGGCATTTCCGAATAAATAACCCTGCAAAAATGCCTACTTCCCTTCACTCGTAGTATGAAGAGGTTGGTTCAGCCCCAATTGAGTTGTCGCCCAATCAGTAAAGCCAATCACTACCGCCAAGACAAGAAGCGCTCACAACTACCGCATTACACGAATCTCCAGGAAGAGTCAACCCTGCAAATTTCCGAAGACTTAGCACTTTGCTTTGCTGATAATATGTACACCGATGCCGATCATGTAGCTTAAACCTCCATGAATCCTGGTTCTCAGAAGCTGGAAATAAGTTTATTGACAAATCAACTGGAAAATGTTCGAGATCGATTGTCAAGTCATCGTTTCGGATAGGTTTGGTAAACAGTCGGCGACGTTTCGCTTTTGACACAAAAGCTTCGTCAAGCCAGGTGAGTGAGTATGTAGTTCAATTAGATTTTAGGCCAGTCAGGGAATCACTCCGTGAGATTTCTTATGATTAGCCGACTTGACCAGTGCTGGGTGTTTAGTCTGATGTTCCTGTTTGATGGTTAGTGTGATGACTATCATTTACGGTAGATTGATTATAGTGAGGACCTTGCTTCATACTGAATCCGAATATTTCGCCCTTGCATTTTCAGACTGGGACAGTTTGATGCAGAATTCCTGTTGGGTCATTAACAGATTTCGTTTACCTGTGTTCATCAAAGCTTCCGGGACCATTAGTTTGGGGATGCGGGTGTGGTTGGTGCTTAATCGGATCTAACTCTGGCTGGATTTTGTACATTTAGACACAGACCATTTCGCTGAATCCCGCACACAGCCTCGTGTCATCTAGGCTGATCTAGGACGGCAATCCACACGTTTACAAGTTCTATCCATGCCATTCTATTCACGCTGGGATCCCCATGGCGATTTCCACCGCCTCGACCACGAGTCGCGGTAATGTGAAAATTAAACCCCGTCCACGTTTTTAAATTTTTCTTAGCCCAGTATCTTGTGCATCTAGTGCCATTGCCGGATCTTTGACTATCGCCTAGTATTCATTCATGTTTCTCGGTTGTGCAATAATGGACCGGTTATGCTCACCGATTCTGATGTGCAACAACAACCTGTCCAACAACCTATACAAACTTTCGTACAGTCGTTACATTTTATTTTTGCTTGCTTCATATCCGAATATTTCGCCCTTGCATTTTCAGACTGGGACAGTTTGATGCAGAATTCCTGTTGGGTCATTAACAGATTTCGTTTACCTGTGTTCATCAAAGCTTCCGGGACCATTAGTTTGGGGATGCGGGTGTGGTTGGTGCTTAATCGGATCTAACTCTGGCTGGATTTTGTACATTTAGACACAGACCATTTCGCTGAATCCCGCACACAGCCTCGTGTCATCTAGGCTGATCTAGGACGGCAATCCACACGTTTACAAGTTCTATCCATGCCATTCTATTCACGCTGGGATCCCCATGGCGATTTCCACCGCCTCGACCACGAGTCGCGGTAATGCGAAAATTAAACCCCGTCCACGTTTTTAAATTTTTCTTAGCCCAGTATCTTGTGCATCTAGTGCCATTGCCGGATCTTTGACTATCGCCTAGTATTCATTCATGTTTCTCGGTTGTGCAATAATGGACCGGTTATGCTCACCGATTCTGATGTGCAACAACAACCTGTCCAACAACCTATACAAACTTTCGTACAGTCGTTACATTTTATTTTTGTTTACACATCTCCTGTCTCTATCAACCGGAAGCCGATCCTTCGAATTCACCAACACCGAGCGTAAAGTCTTTCTCTTCTGGAATGCTACTCTGATGTTGGCCGCATTCATTAGCATTTTAATGTCATCAGATGTCCCTGTTTTGCATGGAATGACCGCTGTTCAGCAAACGTTTGAGTAGCTTCCTTTATGAAAATTTACTGCGATATCTTGGATATCGTGCCAACTGGAACATGAGGCGACCTGGGTGCAGCACGTTCATTTGAAGAAATATCATATCAGTTGAGTGCAATCCAAATTGATTTTCTAATGAGTTCATTTCACGAAAACAATCAAATTCTGGTTCAAGTAGAACACATGTTTGACGAAAACACGGGGACTTCGCCCACATGATGAGCCCGAAGTGGATGGGCTGTCGAAGAGCTTTCAGCAACCTCGTGATTAAGTTAAGGTCAAGGTACACAGTGCAAGACAGACAAGTAGTAAGATTGAGAAATTGCGGTCTTCGACTCGCTTTTCTGGTAACACCACAGAGGACAGTCGGTCATCTACTAGCAGTTTCATCGTAGTCAATTTATCAAATGGACTCTCTGGTGAAGAAAAAACATCGTTTGGATTGGGCGCTGGTTGTTGGGCCTTGATATAACGAACAATCCCGTCTTAGTTATTTTTGACTTAACCTATCGTGTATCATCTAGCTCTAATTCGCTTTCCTGCCTCAAATTGTGGTGTTCTTCGGTCGACCTACTCTGTACACTGTGTTCTCACTGTCCTAAACATCGTTGAATCCATACCAGCATATACTGCTTCTCGATATGCTGAGTAGTGGTTTAAGCCTGCGAGTTTAACACTGCCGAATTGGTTAGAGCGCAAATGTACTAACTGAAAGATCCGTGGTTCTAACGCGATCTCCGCCTCTCGACTTCCCTTGTCTAGGCTTGGTCAACCTGTCAGGATCCCAGACCTCGTGCTTCCTTCGGGTGGCATGGCAGCTAGGCACCGAAAAGCCTCTACAAACTGACGATATTTCGTTGAGTTCCGGTGAACATTGGTTTTTTTATTTCCACCATTCTTGTATGCCATTCAGTCAAGGTAAGCTGGTGTACCCAAAGTGGACTCTAGTGCCATGCTAAACTTAATATGAGGGTCCAAAGTGTTAAGACATTTTCAAGGAATTCGCTGACTCAATCCCGCTTAATTACATCTGCGTAACGTCAGAAAACCCTTGATGAACACTCGAATCCGTTTGAATTTTTCTGCTCAAACTGTTCCATGACCAAAATCGGGGATATTGGTGATCCCATCACTAAACTCCGTTCTTGAGAATATATATTTAACAAGTGAGGTTCTTGAGGGTTGATTTTTGAGGAACTGACTACGCCATACCGCATAAGTTTTCAAAAAACACTCACTGATATTGAACACAACAAAAAAGGAGCATCGATCACCCTTGAATTGAATTGAACCGAGGCTTTCGGATCAGCGTTGGTTGGACACTCATCATCGTATGTTTTTGCTTGACTGCTTGACTGTCTTAGAATCTCAGTAGGATTAGGAAATTTGCGAATAAGTGTCAGAAATCCGATCATCGTTACACCGGATTTCTCGAGTGCACATTCCATCTGAATGTAAGTGATTGAAGCTGGTCAGTCATATTGAAAATCAATAGTCTGTATTCTCTAGAACTATTAAGCATACCCGCAGGTAATTTGTCACAGTCGCCGACCTGGAATCGCCATTCCGCTGTAAGCATGTAGGCAACCAGCAGCAGCACCCGGGAGCGGCGGATGAATCATTGGATATGTCCTGGTTGTTGACGAGTTCAGTTTTACGAAGGCGTGAAAATCATAAAGTTATTGAAAACACATCGATTCAATTCACTTCCAGACGCCCACAAACCAAACAGGCTATCATGTTCCGGTGAGACTTCCGAATTCTAAAATTTTTTCAACAATACAAAGACTACCATTAGAGCATCAATACTAATTTCAGCTTATATGGTTTGTAAGAGTCGATCATATCTTCCTGATCAAAACAATATAAAAGAAAATCTCGATACGCACTCACCTAGATCAACCAGAACCGTGACGATGTCGGCGTTTCACGCAGTGAGTAAATACCAAACTTTTGAGAGTCCAGTCAGTCTGTCAAGCAATAGCTTCACGCACTGCAAAAATAAATTTGCCGAACAAACATTTCCACACATTTCCAGACCAGTTTCCAGACTCAGTTTGCTGCTCATTACTGTCTGAAACACAGAGGCGCTCAACGAAATCAACCGTCATAAATCATCAATATGCACAGATTGTTGAAAACAGTTTGGGCAAATGGTCAGCCAAAGAACAAGCTGATCATAATGGTTGATCATACCCCGATTAGCATGATCTTTGCACTGCAAAACTATTGAATTTGTGGTGGATAGCTTTTTCACACCATCGTCATACATTTGTAAGGCAAAGTTCAACTCAAAAACGTACACTATAAAATTTGAGGCGCATAGAGCCTCAAATAAGCCGCTGCTTCTCGCATTCCTGTTCTGCCTCGATCATGTTGTATGGTTGGAAGCAGCCGGTGTCCGAAATTGGTCATCTATATTTAACAACAAGCCGTCAACGAACTGGGTTGTCCTGGCCGCTGGTTCCAACACCTGGGAAAATTATCGATATCAAGTAGGTTTCCGTTGGTTAACTTTTGGTTTGAGGCTCAAGCGTTTGCCTAAAGCCAGCAAGAAAGGGTTTCAAAGTGTAAGTTTGCAATAATGGTCCTCCAAGCAGTCGTGTCCTACCTTCTTTTCTTAATGGCAGTGATATTTAACTGTAAAAGGTGGTGGGGAGAAGCCGCAACTAATAAAAATACTACTGAACGCACATTTCTTGGCCTGCATTGGTTTACGTCAGTATTTCCCTGTCGTAAAACTATATTATGTTTCGAGTGGAGTTGATTCTCCTGTCCTATCAAACCCAGATGTTACGGAAGTGCATACTGTGAGTCACGTTAATCGGAATCCGACGTCATCACCCATAAGTGTTTATTTCACGATAAGCAAGGTGAAATCACGGCCTGCGAGTGGAAGGTATGGTGTTGCATAAAACACGAATTCAATGGTTTTCAAGCCACCACTAATCATCTGACCTGACATTGTAGCTTCATCATATTGGAGGAAAGCTCACGGGCCCGCAGGACCGTAGCCTAGAGTGACCTGCTGTATAAACCAGGTCCCAGAAATCTCAACAAAAAGAAATCCATCTTGGTCAAATTTTGTCATCCGCTCGACTATCACTTGAATCGGTTATACGGGAATCTAGCACAGATCGAACGACATCTTCTGACATATTTTCGAAGTCAAGGGATACCACGACTGTACAGCTTCGGTGAGCAGCTCGTTGTTCGGACACTTGACTGAAAGTGGAACTTTGCTCCACACAAGCCCTTCCAGAGTAGGATCATGCTTTATGCTCTTGGGATAGTTCATCCGAATGCTGTTTGAAGAACTGATACTCCACTATATATGGATTATCCTACACACACTGCTTACCTTCTTTAGCCCCCATGCACCACACTGCCTGTTATCCTTAATTCACGTGTCATTTGTGTTCTCATTCAGGCGGACGTTTACCACGCGTACCAAGTCGTGCGTAAAAACAATGTTCCACCGGAGAATATAATTACCTTCGCATAAGACGATATTGCAAACAATCCCAAGTAAATATCGCGTACCATTTTCGCTACATGGTAGAGTGTAGAAACGCCCTTTGCTGCCATGCCACACGAAATTTTTGCGAGGCCTGGGTTAGTGCCATGATTCCCAAGCCTCCAAGGAGGTTGGGTGGTAGATGTAAGCATGGAACTACGGAACTTCCGGTCGGTAGTTTCGCGTTTTAGCCACTTGAGCAATCTCGTTTTCTGCACAATTGAATTACATTCAAGGGCACTGAATATGGATATATATTTGGATATATATATATATATATCAATGGATAATATATGCTCGATAATCTACTACTGATGGTGCCTGAATGTATAGTTACCTAAAAGTACTACATTGTTGCACCAAGTGTGCAATTTCCTTTGGTATGCAACCTCCGGAAATCATTGTAGGATACCTAAATTGTTTCTTCGTAAAGGATAATTATTTAACACTCAGTCGAATGGGTGACAGAAATGCACACATCCTCGTGAAAATTTATTCAAAACATGCCTGCGAACCCGATTCAAAGAGACTTTATGAGGGTTTCATTTCTTTTCTTTCGACGTACAAGTTGATTTCTCATTGAAGACTCACTGCCACATTTCATTTTTTTATTCCAGAAATCCGTTTAAAAGCAAGGTCGTCCATGACTACTACCACGGTGATGTCTATATTGTTGTGATAAATGGCTGCCGAGGAAATGTAAGTCTGTGTTCTGGTGCGCAGCAATCAAGTGAATTCTTGCATCAGATCATCGTGTAACACAAGAAGCAAGTAAAATGACACTGTGGATCAAAACACAAAACAGACCGCTGGGCAGATTAATCAGTTTTACTATATTTCAGAATGGTCAATCCACTTGAACCAACACTAGTTTTAACATTGGTCATAGGGAATTCTCAGGCAGACCAAGACCTTCGGATTTTGGCTATCGAGTAGTCTAGGGTTGTTGTCAAAACAGCCATGTAAAGTGCACAAAAACCAACAGTGTGCGAATAGCTTTCTCCCGGGAAATATCTTGTGATATCACCGGACATCGAATTTAGCTAAAGAATGTCAAAGAATAGAGATGCTCAACTGTGATTCAGTTGAATGCTGATGAATGATACTCACTTCAGGATAGCGGCAATTTCTCACGTATATGTATGTTGCATTTATTAGCTACTGAGTTAAATGAAGGCTACATGGTAGTGCTTCCAGTTAGTCCATGATAAACTAAAATACTAACACTGGGCTCGAGCAGCAAATCCAAATGCCATGTTTGGCACATAGACGAACAATCGAATTCCTCAGTTTCCAGCATGTAGCGACCATCGCGGAAATAAAATGAATGAAGATGGGGAGCAGATCCTAGAGTTCACATATTTCCTAGGGTGAAATTCGATGGTTACTGGTAAGAGAGTGGGTGTGGTTCATCCGTTTTAGGATGTCACACGGGAAAAATTCGTGAATGTAATAAAAGGCGATGATAAGTTTGAAGCCAACAATAAGAAGGTGATGAAAAGGTGAGTTGGCGCTGAAGTGGATATTGTTGATGCACTTGCTGATCAAAGCCAAAATTCTAGTTTTCCAGGTCACCCTCGTCGGATTCACGAAATGCGTGAATAATCTATTTGTGTAAGCCTCCCAGAAGTCAGTCAAAAGTATTTGCTTCACTTCGCGAGAAACCCGGTTTATCCATTTCTGATTATGGGTTATTATTAAAGCATAGACATCAATCGGCACTGTACAGTAGTTTCAAAAATATTCAGATATGCGCAGTTCTGAATGGTCTAATAGCGGCTTGGTTTTGTACAAGTTGAATCGGTCGTTCTTGGTTTGCTCGGATTCAGGACTTGTTTTCACTCACGGTGTTGAACAACGCGAATAAACACTGTTGTTTGTGTGATCGAAATTCAACTCCACTGACGGCTTTGTCGGTTCATGGCGGTCCCTCAAATCTGTATCCACGGTGTTGACAACGCGAATAAACACTGTTGTTTGTGTGATCGAAATTCAACTCCACTGACGGCTTTGTCGGTTCATGGCGGTCCCTCAAATCTGTATCGCGACTCAATCCTAATACTCTCAGCTTTTAGAATACCTTTCATGCCTACGTGCGTTGGTAGCGTCAAAGGTTTTCTTTTGAACTTCCCACCACGCTTTCTTGACCGGCACATGACGAGAAGGAAAGCGTCCGCATACAGAAACAAGCCAGGAAACGAGGTAAATATTTATTGACTCGCAAACCATAAGTCTCTCATGCGGCCAATTATATACAGCTGGGTCTGCAACTTCGACGATATCCGTAATCATCCGCACTTTGTGCGTGTTTTCTGATGAACCGGCGTTTCGTACAGGAACCTGTGATGGATGTTTCCGTACATATCCCCAGGTCTCCTGAGCCCATTTTTTCGTGCGCAGTTTCCAGCAACCCTCATGAAATAAAATATTTTCTGAAAACTGATTGTCGAGCCGCCAAGTGGTAATAGACCTGTAGCACTTTATTTGATAGATAGAATATTAGGTTTCCGCTGCATGTCAATAATAATTTATCCTGTTGTGGCAAGCTAGTATTCTGTGAAGCCACAATTTCGGACAGAATACTTCGTTGGGCACATTCAAAAGAGATACGTTTTACTTGACATCTTGTGAGTCTAATCGTTTGTATTTTGAAACATGGCGAACGTTGTACAAATCTTTATCTTAGGTGAGCTCAATGGAATATTTTTCTGTTAAATTCTGCATTATCTGGTTTCGCTTTCTCCGTAGTAAATAAAATCATATCAGATTTTTTGGTTGATGCGTTTTCTGGACTGTAGACGCAATAGAACCGTGATGCAAGCAGCACAATCTGGTGATGACGATGATCATGAAAATGATCACAATGGTTGGGATGATGTGATGTGGTTCTGGTGCATCAGGCGGATAATGATTTGGAGAAAATAGTAGGCAGACAACCTAGTAAGTTAACATTTGGCCGAAGAGAACAACCTTCTATAAGCAGCAAATTTAGTTTTTGAGTGGAGACTAACAATCGTCAGTCATTTTTCGCCGAATCGTTCGTTCGGCCGTAGCACATTCAAGGTCCCTAGCTGGCATGACACACGAAGGTTGCACGAGGGCTGGCATACAGCCAGGTTTTCCAAGCCTAGACAGAAGACATCCGGAGGCAGAGGTAGGGCTGGAATTACGGAATATCCGGTCATTAAATTCACGCTTTGGCCACTTGAGTCATCTTGCCCCCTGCCAAATCGTATTACATTCAAGGGCAATGAATATGGATATGCTCAGATAGTCTACTACTAGTGATGTTTGAATGTAAATTTACCTAAACGTATTACATATTTGAAACAAATTTGTAATTTTCTCTGTTGTGCGCTCAACGGGGTTCATTGAAGGATACCTAAGTTATTTCTGCTTAAAGGATTATTATTGAACACTCAATCGAATGGGTGACAGGATTAACACAAGGTGCAATTAAAATGACACTGCGGATCAAAGCACAACACAAACAGCAGAACGGATTAATCAGTTTTGCTATTTTATAGAACGGTCAATCCACTTGAGGGAACACTAGATATAAGGTCATAGAAAGCAATCAGGCTGCCCATGTACGAGTTTACTCACTCGCAGACAATATGTCTCTCAATCCGTTCAGTTACGCACAGTTGGAATTTGGAACTGAGATGCAATCCGTAATCATTCGCTCTTTGTGCGTGGATTGACCAGCCTGGGTGCTTGCTGGTTTTCCTATTCAAATTTTGGTGGAGTTTTTGTGTCTCACTATTTTCCTACCACCCTACGGTAGCCTTCAGGGACAGAGGTTAGAACATTTCCATATGAGATTTCGTCCAATCAGTGAAACTATTCTGCACTGCTCACGAATCTCCAGGGGGAGTTAACCCAGCAATATCCCGAAGGCCAAACATTTGGGTCTGCTGATAACATGTGGGCCGATACCCGTCATGAAGCTTAAACCTACATTAATCCTGGTCCTCAGCTATTGAAAATAAATTTATTGAAAAATCAGTTGGAAAATGTTTGAGGCCGATTGGGAAAACGTACTTTCGGAGAGGTTTGGTAAACAATCGATGGATTCATTTCTGGACAATGTTTCGATGTTGGCAAAAAAGCTCCGTCGGGCCAAATGAGTGAACAGGTAGGTTAACTGGGTTTTAAGACATTCAGGGAATCAATCAGTGAGGTTTCTTATGACTAGAAGACTTGATCAGACCTGGGTGTTCAGTCTGATGTTGTTGTTTCTTGGTTAGTGAGGATGACTATCATTTACGTTAGATTGGTTAGGGAGAACGGTGTCGCATCATGTTGAACCCGGATATTAACTCATTCCATTTTCAATCTAGGATATCTCAATGGAAAATTCCTGTTGTGGTCCTACATGGATTACTGTAATCTGTGTTTATCTAAGCCGGGACCTATAGCTTGCGGATGGAGTTTTGGGTGGTAAATTGGATCTAACTCTACTCGGATTTTGTACTTGACCCAAAACATTTCGCTGATACCTGCACGCTGCCTCGTGTCATCTCGGATGATCTAAGGCAACTCTGCACACGTTTGCAGGTTCTGTCCACACCATCCTATGTACGCTGGGATGATTGGCGATTTCCACCGCCTCGACCACCAGTCGCTGTGGTGTGAATCTTAAACCCCGTCTCAGGATGTCCACATTTTCTAAATCTTTCCTAGCCCAGTGTCTGGTGCATGCCCTGACGTTGCCAGATATTGACTATCGCCAGATATTTCTCTACGTTCCTCGGTGGTCCATTATTGGAACACGTTGCTCACCGATTCTGATGTGCACTTCCCTTGATGCCTGTAAATGTACATAACCCTTCGTAGAGTCGTTACATGTCATTTCGCATACACAGTTCCAATTTCTAACAACCGGAAGCCGATTTTTCAAATGCACCAACACCGAGCGTAAAGTCTGGAATGCTGCTCCAATGTTTGCCACATTCATTAACCTTTTACTGATTCCAGTTGTCCCTGTTTCGTGTGAAATGGCTACTTTTCCGATCCACACGTATTTGGTCCTTGATCTGGACACCAATACCCGTCTTAGTTACCGCGTAATTAATCCCATCGTGAATCCGCTGTCTCGCAGGCGCTTTTGCACTTCAAGTTGTGCTGTTCTTCATTCGACCTGTATACAGTGCTTCCACTCTGCCGAACATCGATGAATATATACTAGCGTATACTGCTTTTCGATTCGCTGGGTAGTACTTTCAGACCGCACGACTATTTGTTGATTTTTGGTGATCAGTGGTTTTTAATTTCCCACTACAACTGTGTGTCATGCAGTCAACACAATGTAGTGTAATCAGTGTGGAATCTAGCGTCATGGTAAACTTAATGAAAGGGTTAAACTTGCTCAGATATTGAAAGAATTTGCTGATTTTATCCCGCTCACTCACAACGATCGAGTCACCTGCGTAACGCCAAAAACCTCGGAATGGTTACTCCAGTACTTTAAAAATTTTCTGCTCAGCCGTCTATGTGCATGTTGGCCAAAATCGGAGATATTCGTAAGACCATCTTGAGAGTATGTATTTGAGTGCGAAACAAAATGACCTAGGATTGGTCATACCTTTATGCCTTCAACTATCTCGTCTACGGAGAGTGGCGGACGTTCTTGAAGCTTTGTGTCTACCAGTCCTTGAGCAACTGGTCGAGTGTTCGAAAATGGCTCTATAGATTCTGTGTATAAACCTGGGTTAGGCTGTTTCATCACAGTACTCTAGTCAGCGGAGTTCTCTTTTGAACTTTCCGTTCGCTGTTTAGAACGAACGTCGTGGAAGGCCATTTACATGTTGATATGTATAAACATACTTTCAGGTTCGGTCGAAAGTTTGCCTGTTTACATCTCCAAGTGAGCCAGGTTGACAGTTCTTTGGTACCTTTCTTCAATTTACTCTTTCCGCTCTTCGTCGAGCTGAATGTCATGATGGGTTGAGTGCCTTAGCCAGTTCAAGCGTTACGCGTAACCTGAGAACGTACGGTATCGAGCGCGTCTCAACCACAATGAAGCTGTCCGCTACTTGTTCTCCTCCAACATTTCATTATCTCTGTCAACTTTGCAGTTATCCTGGCGCTCCCCTAGAAGAAGAGTCGGTGATATCTCCAGTGTCCAACAGCAGGGACGACCCGATTCGATCGGATGGCACCAACAACTGGACACTTGAGTGCGGAACACCTGTTGCCTCTGGCATGGAGATCGGGTGAGGCAACGCTGATTACGTTGCAGTCTCAGGAGAACAGGGATGATTCAACAGTGGAGGACCTGAAGAACAAAGTGGACTAACTCGACGAACAGCCTGACCCATGAAGACGGAGTTACAGAGGCATGGTCTAACGGGCCGCTGCCGTGTTTCATGCCTCAGGATTGGAAGAATCAATGTCCTCGTACCCGACCAATTGTATAAAATGAAACATTGGATTAACGCTCTATTCCCGAGTGGTTTGCAATAGGCGCAGTGACACAGTCCACCAAACAGTCCGTTATCAACATAGACAGGAAGAGGAAGCTTCGACTGATTGATATAGCTGCAGGCGTATTGCTCAGACGGGAAGGGGGCAAAGGTGAATGCACACAATGTGCGCTAGCCATGAGAGCAGCAGGGATACCAGCTGAAAGTTGACGGATTGTCAATGTACTCAATGCGCCAAGGCGACAGGTCCGTGTAGCACGAACCACTGATCAGCCCAGAAATAAACCAGAAAATATTGGGGGGCACATTCTCTCAAGAGCGAAAAATCCGTGGTTGATATAAGATGTGAAAAATTATTGACATCGATCATTTTGCCTAAACTAAGTCATTTTGTTTCTCACTCAAATACATACTCTTAGTAAAAGGTTACTGAAAACGGCTTACACTAGAGTAGCATTCAAGAAGAGAAAGACTTTACGCTCGGTGTTGGTGCATTTGAAAAATCGGCTTCCGGTTGTTAGAAATTGGAACTGTGTATGCGAAATGACATGTAACGACTCTACGAAGGGTTATGTACATTTACAGGCATCAAGGGAAGTGCACATCAGAATCGGTGAGCAACGTGTTCCAATAATGGACCACCGAGGAACGTAGAGAAATATCTGGCGATAGTCAATATCTGGCAACGTCAGGGCATGCACCAGACACTGGGCTAGGAAAGATTTAGAAAATGTGGACATCCTGAGACGGGGTTTAAGATTCACACCACAGCGACTGGTGGTCGAGGCGGTGGAAATCGCCAATCATCCCAGCGTACATAGGATGGTGTGGACAGAACCTGCAAACGTGTGCAGAGTTGCCTTAGATCATCCGAGATGACACGAGGCAGCGTGCAGGTATCAGCGAAATGTTTTGGGTCAAGTACAAAATCCGAGTAGAGTTAGATCCAATTTACTACCCATAACTCCATCCGCAAACCAATGTTCTCGACTGCTTTGATGAACACAGTTGAACAAAATCTGTGAGCAACCCCAAGGGGATTTTCCCTTAAGTTATCGCGGACTGAAAATGCAAGGAGGAAATATTCACCCCTCCTAACCAATCTATCATAACTGTTAGTTATCCCCAGCAACCAGGAAACAGCAACATCAGACTGAACACTTCGCACTGTTGAAATCGCCTTGTCATAAGAAATCTCATGTAATGCGGTAGTTCTGAGCTGTAGACAGTGGTTTCACTGAATGGACGAAATCTTAAGTAAAACTGTCCTAAGAAACTCATATTACCAGCAGTCCATTAGCAGATCAGAGGAAGAATGTTTTTATAAGCTGAATGAAATTCCTTTCTTATAAATTGTCACTCGAAAATTCTCTCAATAATATGCGACTATGTTAGTTGATTTCTCTGACTGAAGGATGATTGGCGCCATATCTATTCTAACTGAGAGTTAATCGCACTACTGATCAGCAGTTCTTGGCCAAACATTTACCTGACTGATCAGTGGGAAAATTAAGAAACTTCAACCAAACTGATCGAGTACAGGGTTTCCCCTAATAAAATGCAACAGATTATTTAGAATACAGCTTTGAAATGTTTCACATCCACACTAAAATGGTGAGCATAATAAGGTTCCTTTGAATGCTTAAGCACATAAGAAGCCTCGGCGGGCATAAAATCCCCTGATTCGATAAACCATAGCGTATTATTAACTGCGCCATAGAGTTCCCTTCTTCCGGATTACAAGACCCCGTTGACCTCGGGCACTTTCTGACATGTAACAGTATACTACGAGTTATGTTAGTAAAAGAAAACCGATCACCACAAAACCAACTCAACGGGATTGGCTGAGCTACCTGGATGTTTACATATCTAAGTTTCTGTGGGGTAGATCACTTCGGCACGTAAAAGATGTCGAAGGTGGGCCATTGAACCCGATGCACAGCGGCCGTACGGCCAAAGGCTCACTCATCCATATCCGCCGTCATCCACGGGGACCTGCATTCTCCGCGGAAAAAACCAGCACAACCATTGACTCGTTGGTCAGATATTATGTCCAAAAGCAGGGGAAATTACCACAGAACATTGGTTAATAGAACCACTGAATATTTGAGACTCCAGGTTACGTATTGACTGGCCACCAGAAATTGTAGCTAGGAGTACGTGGATTGTTGAGCCTTTGGGCATCCGAACGCGCCGGAAAAAGGAATCCTTATTTAAGCTCCAGCAAATCTTGCGATTCCCTTGCTGCTCAGCTGGCCTGTTCTGGTGTTGTTGACACACATCGGTCAGGATTAAGCCTTGTTTCAGTGTTTAGTCGATGGATGTAGGTCAAACATAGTTCTCACTTGTACTCCAGTTTTGCAAATGCACAAATAACCAAACGTCTACGACCTCTTTGGAGGAACCGTACTCAATATAAACTCCCTTTTGCCTAAACACAGAGACTGAAATCGGTCATCCGCCAAATCTTGTAGGAGAAGAGGTAAACATCTGCGACTGTTACGAGAGGTTTTGAAGCTACGAATAAACACAGTCAATTTTTATCACAAAAGTTGACTTAAAAGTTTTCTATGTTCAAACCAAGGTGTCATGAAATCTTGGTCGTGTTTACTGCTCATTCAGATGTCGGGTCTTTCTGAGTATATATTCGTCTAATTTTGACAACTTTTTGGAAGGGATTGCGACTTTATACGAAAGAGCCTTGATTCTGTACATCGGTTTATCGTTCTGGGAATTACTTGAGAGCTTGTGCTTGTTGAGCGGATCATCGAAACATCAACCGAAACATTGTAAACTGCTTAAAACTTTGGAGTAGGTGAATAAGTGAATCAATTTGTGTATACAGTTTCGCATGTAATCTACGTTTCGACACTTTCGGTAACTACGTCGTTGCCTGGGGCGAGGTAAATTATCGCAATGGATGTTATGTGGTAAACTGTTTTCATGTGGCATTGGATATGTACCGCACCGCTGAAGGTGTGCTGTCGTTATTGATTTTTGGGTAATTATTTATGGATAACATCTTGCAGCAAAGTGGCAACGCGATAAAAACAAGCTTACTTGTGCAATCACACTGTTTATTCGAACATCAGGCTCGCCGTATATTGGCGTGAGCTTTGCACCATCTGAAGTCATCCTCACTCCTGCCCCATAAAGTATACAGTGCTTCGGCAATGAAACGGTTGACAAAGTTCAGTGACTTGATAAACTTCAGTGGTGAGGTGGATTACGAACATCCTGTGAATATGGATACGTTTTGTGTTTGGTGGCAGGACTAGTTCCAGCCAAAGCCCACATTTAAGCTACCTGTAAAAAATCGTGTAAAAGTTATTTTTGCTTCATTCACTCACCCGCATAGAAAATTCAAGATTGAAAATCTTATCCTTCAAATATATACTCAGTCAATTGCTAATTTAATCATTTGTTTACTTCTCACAAGACACTGCGTTCTCCGATGAGATGGTATGAAACAGCATGAACGTAAACAATATCCAGGATAAGCTAGATATCATACGGTTAAGAAGGGCATACCGGCTATACATCAAACACGATTTCGATAGTTTGAAGGTGACGAACATGTAGCTCATTGATTTCGGGTGACTCAACGATCTACTTGCCAGTATCCAGTGGCATGTATATGGAATATCTGCAATAGCAAGTTTTTACTTTATGTGGCAGTGAATATAGGTAAGCTCTTAGCCGCGTGGATGCTCATCAGAAAGCACCAATTGCCCTTTTGCAGACAATGGGACAGGAAACTAAAATCCTTTTGTGCACCTTGTTCCAAAATAAACTATTTTTCTCCTTCTCGTTCATAAACGCATGTTCTAGAACTTCCCTGGATTTTCACTGTCCACCAGGCAAATGTAAACAGGTGATACCCGCGGATGTCGACCGTTTATCACCATGAACATGGACTTGCCTTGGTTGACTGCATGGAAGCACGATAAGCTAGCAGCATCGTTGGCACCAGTCGCCTCCTTCGGTCACCTGCCTCTCCTTGATCGTTCGAGTAGATCACTCGTAGGAGGTGATATGATGTCGCCCGTATCCGTCCGGTTCGCAATTTTCGTAAGCAACCACGGAGTTTGCAAATAAGTGTATATTCGCTAATTTCGTGCAACTTGGATTCAAGTAGAACCTAAGGTTGACGGAAACTCGGGACTGCGCCTATCTGATGAGCCCTAAGAAGGGTGAAAACGGTCGTGGGCTGTCGACGAATTTTCAGTAACCTCATGAGTAGCGCACAGCAAATATACATGCTTCGTGATGTCTCGAATATCGTAGCAACAGGAACATGAGGCGTGCTGGTGCAGCACATTCACTTGCTTGTAAAGATCACAGACGTGAGATTCAACTGGGTTTCAGGCGAATCTCTGGATAAACCAAACATCGCAAATTAGTTTGCAAATGAGTGTATATTCTCCAACTCTTGAGGTGTTTGCTTTAAAAGAAAGGCCTCTGATCGAATACGATCATTTTCAACATCCTATGTTTTGCCACGAATTGATGCATTACAACTCCGCTGATTGTCGTCGCCGGTTGGTTTCACAAGGCTGCCACCTCAATCCATTGCAACAGGTGTTCTGTCATTATCACGATACTTTGACTGCTGCCGGTCATCCCTGCAGGACGGACGGTGACATCAATGGTCCAGAAATAGGCGATTTTTAAGACAGGTGTAGGTTCCAATGTCGTATCCTCTTTTGTCAGTTGGCATCGCTTGCAGGACACTTCATAATCCATTACCTCGCCTCTCAACTTGGGCCACTGGGCCCTCTGCCGAATNCCGGGTCCACTTATTCTCAGATATTACTCAGGTGCATACCGTGATTCACGTTAGTCGAAAACCGACATGGTCTCCCGTATGTCTTTTATTGTTAGGTGAAATGACGGCCTGTGAGTAGAAGGAATCGTGTTGTATAAAACACGATTTTCAAGCGACCATTTATCATCTGACATGAAATTGTAGCTCAATTATATTAGAGAAACGCTCCCGGAATCCGCAGTAACGAAGCCTAGAGAGACTTGATGTACCAACCAGGTCCCAGAAACCTCAACAAAGAAAACTGACATACCAACGACATTGGCTGTTAGGGCGAAAGCACCGAAAACGCCAGGCAATATGAACGGACAAATCTATACTACTCGGTGAGACCAAGTAACGTGCATTCGGAATAAACATATATAAATCCATCTTAGTCAAATTCGTTCGTCCGCTCGTCTATCATTCGCGTGGGGTTATATGAGAATCGTATTGAAAATGTTACAGAAAATTAGGGTGTCCCTATCCATTCATAAGATTGAGTTTGTAATAATATATTGCCACTGTGTTTGGCTGCAATGTGACAGTTACCCAATACAAAAGCGAACGACAGATTCGACGTGTTTTCGAAGTCAAGGGATACCAAAATTTCACAGCTCCCGTGAGTAGGTCGTTGTTCTGACATTTGACTGAATGTGGAACTATCGTCCACACAAACCCTTTCAGAGTAGAATCCTGGTTCCCGTTCTTGGGATAATGCATCCAAATGCTGTTGAGATAGCTGAGACTCCACTTACTACGGATTGTCCTACACAATCTGCTTGCCTACTTTGGCCCCCATGCCGCACTCTGCCTGTATTCCTTAATTCACTTGTCATTTCTGTTCTCATTCAGGCGGACGTTTACCACGCGTATCGAGTCATTCGTCAAAACAAAGTTCCAGCGGAGAATATAATTACCTCCGCCTACGACGATATTGTAAACAATCCCAAGTGAATATCGCGTGCAATTTTCGCTATATGCTAGTTAGTGGAGTGTAGGAAACGCGATTCGTTGTTTGGCATTAACACGACTCAATGTTTTGCCGTATTTCTCATGTGTATAAATGTGGGGTTTCATGTGTTACTTCGGATGCCTTATCAGATTTTATTTTGGTTGATGCGTTTTCTTGACTGTAGAGACCATAGAACCGTGATGCAAGCAGCACATACTGGTGATGATCATGTTTATGATGACGATGATAATGATGGTGATGATGATCATGATGATCATGATTACGATGATATGATGTGTTTTCAGTGCATCATATGGATAACGATTTGGAGAAAATAGAAAGCAGATAATCCAGTAAGCTAAACATTTTGTAAAGTAGCCGAAGAGAAGAACAACCTTCTATAAGCAGCAAATTTAGTTTTTGAGTGGAGACTAACAATCGTCAGTCATTTTTCGCCGAATCGTTCGTTCGGCCGTAGCACATTCAAGGTCCCTAGCTGGCATGACACACGAAGGTTGCACGAGGGCTGGCATACAGCCAGGTTTTCCAAGCCTAGACAGAAGACATCCGGAGGCAGAGGTAGGGCTGGAATTACGGAATATCCGGTCATTAAATTCACGCTTTGGCCACTTGAGTCATCTTGCCCCCTGCCAAATCGTATTACATTCAAGGGCAATGAATATGGATATGCTCAGATAGTCTACTACTAGTGATGTTTGAATGTAAATTTACCTAAACGTATTACATATTTGAAACAAATTTGTAATTTTCTCTGTTGTGCGCTCAACGGGGTTCATTGAAGGATACCTAAGTTATTTCTGCTTAAAGGATTATTATTGAACACTCAATCGAATGGGTGACAGGATTTCATCCATCGGCGTGAAAAGTTAATCCAAAACAAGCCCGCCAACTCAGTTTCCACTGAAATTGTGAGCCTTTCACTTCTTTCTGTTCGAACTACATGTCAATTTCTCCCACAGGACTCACTGCCACTTTCCAGCCTTTTATTCCAGAAATCCGTTTAAAAGCAGTGTTCCATGAATACCAGCACGTGGATGTATACAAAGGTGTGGTAACTGACTAACGTCGAAAAGTAAGTCCGTTCCCCGGAGCGCAGCAATCAAGTCAATTCCTGCAACAGTTCACCGTGTAACACAAGGTGCAATTAAAATGACACTGCGGATCAAAGCACAACACAAACAGCAGAACGGATTAATCAGTTTTGCTATTTTATAGAACGGTCAATCCACTTGAGGGAACACTAGATATAAGGTCATAGAAAGCAATCAGGCTGCCCATGTACGAGTTTACTCACTCGCAGACAATATGTCTCTCAATCCGTTCAGTTACGCACAGTTGGAATTTGGAACTGAGATGCAATCCGTAATCATTCGCTCTTTGTGCGTGTTTTCTGATCAACCGATGTTCGTGGATCTGGGTTGGATACTTTTGTACCTATTTCCAGCTGTCGCAGTTGGACGCAGACATGTTGCCGCACGCTAGTTTTTCGGGAAGCTACATTTTCAGACAGAATATTTTGGTGGGCATATTTGAAGGGTATATTTTTGTTACTCGACATCTTGTGAGTCTAATCGTCTGTACTTTAAAATAGGCACACTTTGTACTAAGGTATAACCTAGATGAGCTCGACATTACCTCTTTTTGCACCATCTAGTCTGCTTTAGTGCTTTAGCCATGTTCATCAACAGATCTAATAAGAAATTAAACACCAAGTTTGATTAAAGCTTTTCTAATACTAAGCTGACTGATTTAAGTGTTTCCCATCGCCCCTGGAATTTTGATTAGATAGAGAAGGAAAGAGAGTTGGTTGTAGAACAGGTGATCAAATGTGATAAACGCATCTGCACAATAAACAAATTTTATTACCTGTAAGAGCAGTCACGAATACAAACCCCTAAATTCAGGTTACAGCACACCGTGAATTCAGAACGCACACTGGTCATAAGGACATATAGAACCATAAGGCAGCCTATGTCCGGGGATTACCTCTGGCTTTTGGCGATTTAAATGGGCTCGCGTTCTTGTCAACCGAACCACGAAATGTGCATGAGGCCCAACAGTGCCCAAATGTTTCTCCGAGGAAATATCCTGTGATATTCCGAGTGATGTAGCAAACAAATCAAGCAGCGTGTCCAGGACAGTACATTCAGCTAGAGAATATCATGGATAATAGATATTCAAC
The DNA here is from genome assembly GCF_000715545.1 of Opisthorchis viverrini. NCBI lineage: Eukaryota > Metazoa > Platyhelminthes > Trematoda > Opisthorchiida > Opisthorchiidae > Opisthorchis > Opisthorchis viverrini. The sequence continues at coordinate 115,204 of NW_008751894.1, read as the reverse complement.
CGTGGTTCAGCTGAGTGCTGCTGAGTGATACTCACTTCAAGATAGCGGCTATTTCTCACGTATGTTGCATTCCTTAGCTACTGAGTTAGATGAGGACCACTTGTTAGTGCCTCCAGGTAGTCCTTGTTCAACTCAACTACTAACCCTATGCTTGAGGATCAAATCCCAATGCCGTGCCTGGTAAACAGATAAACAATCGAATTCTACAGTTTTCAGCATACAGTGACTATTGCGGAAAAATAATTAAGAATGAAGATGGGGAGCAGATCCTAGATTTTATTTGTTTCTTAGGATGAAAGTGGATGGTTAGTGGGAAGAAAGTGAGTGTTGTGGAACATCACTGTCACAAAAATAATTTGTCATGCATGTTCATCAGTTTTAGGATATCACACGTTTTAACTTTATGAATATACTAAAAAGCGATGATAAACTTGAACCCAACGAGAAGAAGTAAGCATTCCAGAAGTCAGTCAAAGTGATTTGCATTACTCCAAGGGAACCCGGATTATCCATTTCCAACTATGCGATATCATTAAATCCTAGGCATCAATCGCCACTGTAAACATGTTTCGGAACTATTCACATATGCGCGTTTGAATCGTTTAAAATCTGCTTGGTGTTATACAAATTGTGGTCGGTCGATCATGGTTTGCTCGGATTCAGGATTTGTTTTAACCAACGGTGTTGAACAAAGCAAATAAACACTGATGTTTGGCCGATCAAAATACAAGGTCACTGGCGGCCTTGTCAGTTCATGGCAGTCCATCAAATCTGTACGGCGATTCACCCATAAAACTCTCAGCTTTTAGAACGCCTGTCTCACCTATGTGGGTTGCCAACGTCAAAGACGTTTTTCGAAGTTCCCCGCAAGCGTTCGCTACCGGCATATGACGAGATGGGAAGCGTCCGCAAACAGAGACAACCATGAAACGAGGAAAACGTTACAAACAGAGACAACCATGAAACGAGGCAAACGTTTATTCACACGCAAACAATAAGTGTCACATCCAGTCAATTATAAGCACTTTGGATTTGCATATCCACCGAGGGATATTATCTTCCCAAACCAACGGTAAGGTTTTATTTCACATCACATCTCATTCATGATTATTGAAGGCTTGGTTTTTCACTCCTTTCGAGTTTCTTCGTTCGCGACAGTTCGACGATCAGAGGCCTTAGAGAAACCGAGGATGATTTGGTTCTAGAAACACTTGCCCGATTGTCGTGTTTTCTCTTCCTGGGGTGTAAAGTTTAAGTGAACCTCGTTGTGTTGGAACGCATGTACAGTGCTTCCCGGTTCAACTCAACGGACCAAACGCTGAGTGAAATTTTCTCTTTTTTTCACAAAAGCACGCTTTTCATACTCTTACGTTTTACCCGCTATGGATCAGAAAATTTTGCAATATTCAAATTGCATATTCAAATTAATTCTTTCTTCATCTACTGAAATATGTGTCGTTTATAGTTTATCATATTTTATACATATTTTATATTTTATTATTGGATAGCTGACGCGGAAATCCCGGGTTCTCTTTTCATGCTCCAAGAACGGTAACCGCGCCGCCAGAGACGAGACTTATTTATACTAAATTAGTCTCTGTTTTAGCAAGGTGGCCAAAAATGTCTCAAATTAATACCACTAGAGAGAGTGGTCATGCCGTTCTAGTTGCTGGTTTAATTATCTGTTCGTTACCTGTACGGTGGACAAGGTTTCTCGTTCTTTCCATCATCACTCTCATAGCTCCTCTGGACACAAGGTTGTTGCCGGCTAGAAAACAATTTCCTGATTAACTGGAAGGGGCACGTATAAATTATGCCATAGATATTCAGACCTAACCCATTAGGGTGATTTTGCAATTCCTTGTTTCCCTCTCAGTTCTCAATCAAACGAGGCGGCCGTCCTCCGTAACACAGAATACTATCTTTGGAATTTTGGCGAAATTCCATGATTCAGTTCAACACTAAGACTTTTGGCACAAATGGTGATCCTGGGTCCTGATCATCATGCACTGGGCTTGACAGCCAGTCAGTCCGGTGATTCTCTTTCTTCGCCACATGCGAGAATGAAAATCCGTCCTCGTGCATCTGCAGGACGCTGCGCGCAATCATGTTAAAATCCTTGACAAACTGGCTGTAGTATTCTGCTCGTCCAGGAAACTGGTGTAGTGACTGATTTAAATTAAGAGCAGAACACTACTTGAGCTTTACCAGTTTCTCCCTCAGTGGAAAAGCCTCTCCGCGACCAGCTTTATACTCATGTGATCTACTTTGTGTTGTTCGTTTATGCAATAGTTTCCACATATCTGGAAGAGACCCCAATTTTATACGAGTGAGCTCTTTCGCTGAGGGTACATTTATCGTTGCATGAATAAGACAAAACTCGTGTACGTTCGATACGCAGGGTATTGAAACATCAGGTGAATCACTATAAGCTGCTTACAATGTATGAGTCGGTGAATGAGCAATTACTTTCCACAACTACGTCGGTGACTCTAACGAGGCGGCTTTTTGCAATGTCATTTGTGAATTGCTTTTATCGATTTTGAGTCACTAATTTTTGAAAACATCGGGCTGTTAGCGTCAGCAAAACACATCCGTAAGCGTTTTGTTTGCGTTTTCCAGCATAAAGGTAATTTTCGACTCATTCATTTGTGAAAGTGAAAACTGGAAATCCCTCCCTTTATCCATATGGTCCCTGTATAGTGTTTGATTAAATTTGTTGTTCGGATGCTGCGTCCAACACTGAGATGTTATGAAGCACCAATCAAATGAGCATAATCCACGATATGTGAGATCACATGCGATTCGTGATTGGAAGAGATACCTGGCTTCTAAACGTTACAGTACCTTGTTGATTTCACTTTACACTTTTCTCAGGATTATGAAGGGTTTCATTATCTATTCCATACCAGCTTCCCTCTCCACGACAGCCTGACAACCATTGGTATATGAGAGACAGAAAATTGGTAAGCATTCAGAATACCAGGCGGGATGTCGAGGGTGCGTTTTATTGGATTCAAATGGTGTGAATGGAGCAGATACACTGTGATTTGCGGCTTCGGTTTCAGGAGAAATTCTGATGAAAAATATTTGCCCAGTTCTCCTCTTGTTAAAGGGAGGAAGGTGTTCGTGCAAAACATCTTTGCATTCGAATATAGCTCGTGGTCTTTTGGATTAAATTCCCCTGAGTTATGTTAAATTTTACTGTGATAAACGGTTTTCATACACGAACTTGTGAAACTCGGTGGATTTTAACTTCGAAGACACGTGAACGCGAATTGGCATGCCTCGGAACCTGATGGAATATACGTCACACTATGGTATGTTTTGTTTGGTTGTATAGCTGCGAGACGTGGGCCCCAAGATGCTTTGGTTCATCTATGTTTGTTATCTCAGAAACAAAGCTAGTGGAAACTAATGTCTGCGAATGCACAACGGGGCAATTTCCAAAAGAATGTTCGGTGGGCTGCAGAGATTGTAATCGAAGAGTGTTATAGTAAGAACGAGATTTCGTGAAGTCCTGCATGTCCAGCTGGAACCAAAGAGACAATTTGGCAACATTTATGGCTCACAGGAGCTTCGTCAATGCTGACTGGAAGCATTTTCTTTCTAGACTACAAACTGTTAAGGATAAACAAACTAAGACCGTCTGGTATCCAGAGTAACCCAAATTACTGCCGAAGTTCATTATCCTGTAAATCAGTTTGCAGTACGTAGAACATCATCAAACTTTCCACAAATTCCTCTGAATATTTGAAACGGGGCCATAACTATCAAGTGAATTTTTATGCCAAGAGCGCATCCCAGCCAACCAATTGATGTAAAAAATTAGAAATAGGTAGCATCTTGAGTTTAGCAATTGGGTAATTGTGCTCAATGTTCAATGTGTTTATCCATGTATCTCTGATCACCAATCTATTTGTCACTCTATAATTACCTATCTGTATGTACTTATACACATATGTATGTATGTGCATATGTACATATGTATGTATGCATGTATGTATGTATGCATGTATGTATGTATGTATGTATGTATGTATGCATGTATGTATGTATGCATGTATGTATGTATGCATGTATGTATGTATGCATGTATGTATGTATGCATGTATGTATGTATGCATGTATGTATGTATGCATGTATGTATGTATGCATGTATGTATGTATGCATGTATGTATGTATGCATGTATGTATGTATGCATGTATGTATGTATGCATGTATGTATGTATGCATGTATGTATGTATGCATGTATGTATGTATGCATGTATGTATGTATGCATGTATGTATGTATGCATGTATGTATGTATGCATGTGAATCCAGAAGCATAATGCGTTTATGAAAATGACAGGCCCGGTTGATCCTATGTTGGCATTTGTGCATCCATTGACATAGTTCCTAGTATCGAAAGAAGGGTATCCTTCCCGGTAGCCGAAAGGAGCGGCAGGTATCAATTACCTGTCACTCTAAACGAAACGGACAAAATTCACCTATATTAGGTCTCTTAAGATACTGGCGCGACACCGGCTTGGGATAGGACTTATGGGGCCTGACCGGTTTGTTGATTGTAGAAAAAAGTAGAGGACTTCGGCCCGTCGTAAGGCCTTCATCAGTGAAATTCTACATCGAAAACTGTTGCGTGTAAATTTTGATTGTCTACTTGATTATCTATATTTGGTGTGTAATAGGATTATATGACTCTCAACTGAGGTGCGTCAATGTTCACCGTCCACAACTTCGCGAACATCCGAATGAAGTCTTTCACAAGAGCTATTCTGGTGGAATTTTTCATTTGCGCATAATTTTCTCTGTGTATGAGTTCGCCCGACTCAAGAAAAAATGTCCTGGGTTTAATTTCCAAATTAGGAACAGCATTTTCCGACTGCCTAGGTGGCGGTTGCAGCAATTGTTTTGGCTAAAAACAACATGAGAACTCATTTCAATTTGTCCAAAATAAACACATTACGGTAGTGAAGCATCAGTGCCAACACTGTTGTTGCTGTCATTGATGATGATGATGATGATGATGATGATGATGATGATGATGATGATGATGAAAATGCACATCCTTAAAACGGCAAACCACACTGGGACATTCCTGACAATCACGCGCGAACTAGCGCGAAGCCACGCTCGTGTCCCCAATGATTACATGTTTATATAACTGCGAATCAGGGGATCTATAATGCCAACGTTTACTGACGTAGCACAGTAAATTATCACTTGTCGCGACAATTAGCCAGTTGAGACAAGCCATATGGAAAGGCTTCTTGGATGAACCGTGCTGGTCGCGGTCAATCTCATTCGAATCAGCAAATGTTCTCGTGGAGATTACTGATCTAGTGCTAATGAAAAACCGTATATGGTAATATTGATTGGGATGGTAAGCGTTGTTCCAGGACACATAAAAGCCATGTTGGGATTTGGCGTTAAATGGCAACCTTCACATCCATCATCGAGCACACAGTTTAAATTGCAACACTGGTTATCTACTGCCGTGCAAGCACGTCAATTTATTTGTAATGGATGAAGGAATGATAATGGAACAAGAGCGAAAATCTAGGGCTATCATTTAGCCCGATACATGTACACCACCGACGAACAGTCAAACAACCTGGATAGAAACTAACACCGTGAACGCCAATGATGTCACTAAGTCGCCTTATGATTCGGCATATGTAGCCAATCACAGATGGGGTCAAATGGGCCCCAACCTGGAAGTGTAAAAGCAGTAACACTTGTAAATTTTCATGAAAATTCTCAATTCACTACTGTCTTGCCAAATTGGGTCCACCTCTGTGTTAATGGAAATGCGGATTGGGCACGGAAGGTACACCTTTCCTAGCAGTAGGAAAAGGACAAGTGTGACACTAGGCAAAACCTACTTGGCTTGCAATTATTGATGCAGTTTTTGAATGAAGTATTGTCCACCAGGGTAGACGAGAATGAAGGAACATCCAAGTATCGATGACGTGATAACGGAATGAATGTCCATTCAACCGAATATGCTGCACATTGTTTTGTGCTTCATTTCAACAGATTTGCCGAGACGAGATCCACCACCACCATCATCAACATCACCATTATTATCGTTGTGGTTATTCAATGGAAAAGCACCAAAGTCGGTAGGAAAATCAATTATGCAAGCCTATCACGATCAGTTCGAATCGCCCACAGCTCCAAACTTTCACTTAGGCGATCCGAGTCGAAATGTACAAAAACAACTCCACCAACACCAATTCAAGGCCATGATTTGCAACTTATTTTACCAGTCACGGTGTGAATCAGGCGGTCCCCAACATAGAGGACGAATTACACCAAGATCAGAAGCCAACCTCATCGGGAGAATTAAGAGACATTTTGGACGCATCAGTCTAAATAAAACGGTGAAAAATGAACTATGGTAGGTCTCACAAAATACCGGCGCAAACCCGGCTTGTGATGGGAATTAGAGAACCTGACCAACTTTTTGACATTAGAAAAATTATGTGGCCTGGACACGTCGACAGGCCTTCGGCAGTGTAATTATTCATTCAAAAATATAAAGAGTAAAATTTTGATTCCCAACTTGGTTATTTTGTTTAGATTTATATATTTTATTGAGTTGTTCAAATTTATTTGTATATTAAATTTGTTTTTATATATTTTTCTCATCACTTAATTTATTTTGTTTTCTTTTCTTTCTGTTTTTGTTTTTATTTATTTGTTTATCTTTATTTTGTGTATATTAGAAGGATGTGACTCTCATTTGAGATGCATCAATTTCCGCCTTCCACTGCTGCCGCGAACAGACAATGAAGTCTATGATCAGATATATTCTGTTAGATTTATTTATGTGGTCATAGTTCTGTCTGGTAGGAGTTCGTCTGACTTGGGTAGCCTGATTGTCCAGTTTGCGGAGATTACCAAACCCGAGAAAGGAAGACCATCGGTTTAAGTTTAAAAAAAATACGTTTTATCACTGCCTACGCTTAGGAGGCGGTGGTGACAAATGGCAGCATACTTACATAACCTCTAAATTCTAGGTTCCCTAGTGAAGACATCCAGTACAACGATCATAACCAAAGCAAAATGACAGCTGAAGAATAATGCCAAATTAGCTCGTTTCCCCATATATATATATATA